>NW_014577080.1:225248-262495 GCF_000485595.1 Priapulus caudatus
CGACTAGCACGACCTCACGACGACTACTACACACACACTACGACTACACACGTACTACACTACAACACACACACACACACACACACACACACACACACACACACACACACACACACACACACACACACACACACACACACACACACACACTCATATATATTGTAAAAATATTATGTGCAATAAAAAAAATTCACACATAATGAATATCGTTTATCTTTAAAATTTACTGCGAGCTAGACACTTGTACCTACGTGATATAAGATCGATGAATTTCATTTAGTAATTAAGTAAGTACTAGCTGCTAATTAGAAATTAATGCCTACATTTCGGAATGTCATTGTCAGAATTTTCACGCATAACGCTCTAATTATCTGCCACGTTAAAGCTGGCTTGGTACAGCTTTCAATTGTCGATTGATCGTGTACAAATAAATTTGATTAAACCGTTTATCTACCGCATAACTGCGATCACGCTATAAACTCTTGGCACCGCTATTCTTGATGTTCGCATTTTCAACCTATGACAAATAACTTACCGTAGTTAGCCGTATGTTTGGAGAAGCTCAGAATTTCACACCAGCATTCGCCGCAGTAAGATTGCTTCCGCATGTGTTCCGAAACCTAGCGTGCCCGGTTACTTATATAGTCCCAGGCGCCGTGATACGCATAAATGAACACGCTTGCAAGCGTTGAACCACGGTAGACAACGCCTGCGGGCAAATGTATATTTCGTTTCCTCGTTACAATGACCTTTCTTGCACCTTTACTTTCTAACTCCAACTCGTTTTGTTTGTAGATGTAATCGTTATAATAATAACTACTCTTCAATCTAGTAATATATTTTTGGTCGCATTGGATATAATGTAACCTCTTCCAGCATGTACACATTGTAAATAATTTTATATAAATATATAAATTGTATAAATTTGAATACACGTGTTTACGCTGTAGTTGTTAGTATTGTTAACATTTTCATTGTTATCAAAAGTATTTATCAGTTGATAAATTTTAGTTCAGTTGACAGTAGACGTCAACGAATTTACGTGATTTTACGCAACTGCCGAAGTCATCAACGAAAGAGACATTTTAAATAAATTAAACAAACAAAGGTATGAAAATAATAACTCAGAAAGCAATGTGTGTTCCATTCCAATCCATGAAACAAATTCCCATTACATGTACTTCTTTGCCGAGGTGTACGGCTGCCACGATATTTGGCCTGACCATTTTATCTCTGAATCAAGTTTTCGATGATAAACAAGTTCATTCGCTCCTATGATTTCATTCGCTTCTAGAAAACGAGTTTATTCGCTTCTAGAAACGAGTTCATTCGCTCCTAGAAAAGCCGAGACATTCTAATCAGAGGAAACACAGAAAATACATGCACGTATGCATGCTTCGGGCTCGTTTGCCTTATCGGGATTATTTCTGGCCTAGCCAGTGATATATACTCCTAGTGGCGGTAAATTTCGTTTCCGGGTTGGTTAACCCAGCAGTTAATTTTCAACGGCGTGTCCCTGCATTCAAAGACGTGCGCAGAAACCAGTATAGACGTAAACACGCGAAGAAGTGTTATTGAACTGCGCCGTTGTAAGTCCGTGTGCAATCGCAGTATACCCTGAGCTGGTTTACGGGGCACGTTTTCTGAGGTTGAATGCACTCGAGTTGCGGAGGTAACTACGGGCATCATCATGATGTCGTAAAATCTATCATATGATGTTTGCACGTGCGTACGTACCGGTACCTTCACGCGTGCATGTTTGCGTATGTGTGTGTGCGTGTGTGTGTGTGTGTGTTGTGTGTGCGCCCGTGTGTTCTAATACATTTTAAAATAACTTCAAAACCGGAATTCTGATGAAAACATCGGATCACGTAAGGATAAGTAATTTTAATATATATTTGCGTTGGTACAATACTACATCTATGAACAAATCTACGCTCCATATCTAAATATAAAAAATAGCCCCTAAGAGCTATATCTAATATAGACATGTTTATGATATACAACAAGTAATCATTTGCGGATAATAAATCCTCTAAATAATTCTACACGTCTAGAATGCGTAATATATTTGGCACAATAACTAATTGCAACTTAAAATCATTTATGGAGCGCTGAATTAAAAGATAGGTAGGCCTTATAACCGATCGACCGTTCGCAGGTGTTTTTACTATAAGGCATGTACACAAAATTGATTTAAAGCGGTTTGGAAGTGCTTCGAAGGTTATAGCCTATAAGAATTCATTGGTTGCGCAATCATACTTGCTTCATAGTTGCTAATTTGCATACAATAAAAAGTTCCGTTTATAAAACGTTCAGCACGTTTATGAAATCTCACACAGTGCAAAGTTATCACACACAGTAAAGATGTAATACTATAAAAAGATGTATACTATACGATCATGCTAGTCCAATAAAATGGTTAAAGTGTTTGTTTTTTGCATTGTTTGTAACATGCAGGTTTACGTTTTCTTTAGATAGATATCGCTCTAATGAATTGCTTGTACACTGTGCTTAAAGTGATTACGTCACCGTAAATAGTAAAAAATAAAAAATAAATTTCCACTTTTTCACAAAATATAAGTAATTTTGTTAAATTGCTGCATTATACTTCTTATTTTACTATATTGTTCGATGTGAACATACACTCGTGACCAATCAAATCATTCAGGTTTTTTTTAGATTTTTAACTAGTTGAGAAACAATCTTATCAGGTAAAAATTTGACGATACGTTTATTCCCATTAGTTCTTACTTTTAATGTAAAAAAATGGCAACAAAATTTTTACAAATTTTACCATAGAAAATTCGTGACGTAGTACATTTAATCGCGCTGTAGCAACACCTACGAGCCGTTTATTGATCACCGCCTTGAACCCTCTCAAATATCATCCCTTTGGCCACCTATATGCTCCACATAACGGCGCAAATACAATGCCGTGTGCGCTGCAAGTTACTGAATAATTATTCCGGGCTCATCAGAGCAGACGATACCACGAGAGAGCAGACTGCCATAGCGGCCGTAATCAGCGTCACGCTTGCATGCTGCATTGTGGCGCCATCTATGACAGCAAACACGCGCGTCGCTGCTCCAGTGCCGTCGCGTATGTTCATGGGTATAGCAAACACGCGCGCACCGCTAGGTGGCATGCTGTCTAAGTTAGCAACGTTTTCCAACCCCGGAATATTTTTCCCGAGTAGGATCTTATGAACTGGCCGATCACGCGCCTGTCCGTAGTCAAGAGAGATCGTATCAACGCCGTACATCTTAATGTTCCTGTTCTGCACGAGCCATTCCATCGCAGTTTCGTGTATGCCGGGGAAGTGAATGAGGGACGTGTCAGACGTCGCCGTGCCGAGATACCTTTCCTTGTCCGGCCAGTAGCGATGCCAGCCCGTGTTCAGCAAGAATATGCTTCCCGGGCGAATGCGGCCGTAGTCGTGCTCCCAATTCTCGATGTCTTCTATCGTAGCTTGGTAGTCGGGATCGTTGGCAGTCTTACGGGAAACATCGACGACGACAGCGTCTCCGATGACCTCGTTCAGTTCGATCTCGTTGATTCCCCGCGCACCCTCGATGATATGTCGCGGGGCATCCATGTGTGTCCCGCCGTGCTCGGCCGTACAGAAGGTGTTGGCCTCAACGTAAAATCCGTCGGCCGTCCAGCCTTTCAGTACCGTCGACGTGTTCCACGTTTGAAATCCGGGCCAGTAAACCATATCGGGCTGGTTGGCATACTCGTACGTTAAGTCGATGATGTTTGCAGAAGCGATGGCCACCGTTAAACTGAGCACAGTCGCAAGGAGAATTTCGCACACCGCTGGCGTTCCCATCCTGCTGTACCCGCCTCGTCTCACGGCTAAAATGCTGCTAAATTAAAAAGAGATTTTATTCCATCCTATAGGGCTCAGTCAGAAAACGATTTTATTCCATCCTAGAACAACTAGCAAGTGCACGCAGATATAAGTCCGTAAATTATTAGTAGGTCTAGTTGCATTAAAAATCTGCACTTCCGTTGCTACTGGAAAATGCAGTAGTATAAGGCCCTAGACATATATGTACAGAGAGGGTTTAGCTGAACGTATAGTATAATTGGTTTTGTTAGTGGCAGCAGTGGTACATGTGGTCACTGCATGGGCAAAGTCTGTATAGTAATAGATTAGGCGCTGTGTTTCATGTCTGTTGGCGTGAGAAGTATTTCTCATTCAGGCATCAACTGGTTGGCGATGGTTGGCGATGGTTGGCGAGTTGGCGATGGTTGGCGATGGTTGGCGATGGTTGGCGATGGTTGGCGATGGTTGGCGATGACGATGGCGATGGCGAGGTCTTACAAGCACCAACCAGCAGACGTTGTTACATTGATTTGGAATAACTGGGAATATACTCATAGCTAGCGGGCTGCTTGCAGTCCGTGTAACCGGGTTCGCTTGTGTGTCGGGTGTACAATTTTAATAGCAATAATAAATATTTGGCTTGAATATCTCTGTCTTCTGGTTTTCTGAATTAACCATAACTGTGGAATATTCCGAATTTATTCAGATTTACTGATTTTTAGTACAGATCTACTGAGACAATTCTTATATCGGGCAGACAAACCCGACTTTGTATACACTATATATATATATATATCACCGCAAGCATCGAAAGCACTAATTGAAGCCATTTGTTAAACTAGAAATGCGTAGCTGGGGCCCTAATATATCAACTTCGAAGGTGGCCGGGGTTGAAAATGTTGTAAAACCTTGAGTCATCTACGAAATTAGCTGGTTATAGTAGTATATAGCGGGGAAATTTGGTTAAAGTTGACACGTTTGAAGTGTGGCCTTCTTGTGCAGTCTGTGCACGAAAAGGGTGTTCTGCAGTTATAATACCCTATCTTACTAAATGATACTACAGAGAGCCATCATACATCGCCCGTGGGATAGCAACACCCGATATAAGTAGGTTGAAAACATCAGTAAACTCCGAACAGGGATAGAAGTAAAAGAGCACGGGCCCCGCCCCTTCATGATGGCTCTCTGTAGTATCATTTAGTAAGATAGGGTATTATAACTGCAGAACACCCTTTTCGTGCACAGACTGCACAAGAAGGCCACACTTTCAAACGTGTCAACTTTAACCAAATTTCTCCGCTATATACGGGTGTTGCTATCCCACGGGCGTGGAGGGAGGTCACGTGATAACGTTGACGATGACGTTCAAAACGTTAAGGCTAAAGGCCGCCGCACACCAGCCGATTTTTACAAACGATGAAGCGATGAAGCGATGTAGGTGTGCGCGTTCATTTGTTGTAGACGATTTTTATTTTTTATCGGGTGATCGTTCAAATCAAACATGTTTGATTTTGAACCGATGAGCCGATGAGCCGATTTTAAGGCCGCGCCGCACACCTACATCGCTTCATCGCTTCATCGTTTGTAAAGATCGGCTGGTGTGCGGCGGCCTTAACACTCACAATAAATATATATGTGTCGCCGCGCTATATATAGGCATTGTGATCCACAAAAATTAATCTATGGTGTGGGGACAGATATCATGATGCAAAAACCCTAACCCTAACCCTAATCCTAACCCTAACCCTAACCCTAACCCTAATCCTAACCCTAACCCTAACCCTAATCCTAACCCTAACCCTAACCCTAACCCTGACTCTAACCCTAATCCTAACACTATCCCAACACTAGTGCTGCCACATTGCGGTCACCTCCCTCCACGCCCGTGGATTAGATCGAATACTCACAGACTCACGTTAATAAAATTACGTCCTGCGTTTTGTTGTTATCGGATATATTATCAAGCGCGTATAAAGAAGGTATATGCTTTCTTTATACGCTCTTGATATTATATATAGCATTTCTTATATCATCGATTTTCACATGACCTATATTCATAGATTTATACATGAGGATCATAGTAACACAGATTTTAGTGCTTTGTGACATATCTAGAAATAACCACATCGTAATTAATACATAGAAATATGTATAACAAATAAGAATTACCTGTAGACGTGCTTTCACTGTGCGTCGATACCTTTCGTTGCTGTGTCCTTAGAAACGCACCAAAGCAATGGCGAGCGACTCGCCTACCTTACTGCGTGCACTAATGGAGAATGCTTGAATTCCTGTTCAGTCATGCATTAAATACGCTGCGAGTGTGCCATGTGGGGTAATGCTATCCCATGTGGGGTAATGCTATCCCATGTGGGGTAATGCTATCCCATGTGGGGTATATGCGCATGCAGGCGCGCAGTACAGACTAAAGGAAACTGCGTAATATAGCTTGCTGAAAGCGAGGGGTGGGAGACTAAAGAAAAGCGACAGGGAAGATAGCTGAGGGGCGGTAGAAGACGAAGAAGGCTGGGCAAGGAACAAGGGAGACAAAGGGAAAGACGGGTGGGGAAGAATTAGGAGTCTTGCACCCTACCGGCTAGGGCACTCGCCTCATTATAAATACAGGTCTACTGATAACAATTTATTACATAAATCTATGCTGAGATATCCCCTAACCATATTAAATGCATACTCTGGTGAGATATTGCGCATGCGCCATCACACTATCATAGCCAGATTGTGTACCGACTGGTATATGCAGCGGAGACCTTACATGAAAGGTCTACTTCCTATTTCTGAAATGAGGTCTACTGATGGAATGTTACCAAATGAATCTATGCTCGAATAACTCCTCTTCATTTTAAATGCATAATTTTTGCAAAATATTATTTTTCTCCGGAGATATATTGCGCATGCGCGAGCACCGTTTCGGGCATGCCGTACGGAGTCTACGGACTGAAGAAAACTACATAATATAGCTTGCTGAGGGAGAGAGGGGTGGTAGACTGAGAAAAGGCTGCAGAGAAGACAGCTGCATGAGGGGCGGTAGATAAAGAAGGAGGCTGGGTGATGGACAGGGGAGACAAGGGGACGAACGGGAGGAGAAGAAGTAAGAGTTTTGCACCCTACCGGCTAGGGCGCTCTCCTAATTATAAACACAGGTCTACTGATAACAATTTAATACATAAATCTATGCTGAGATACCCCCTAACCATATTAAATGCATATTCATCGCAAAATATAACGCCTCTGGTGAGATATTACTGATGGAATGTTACCACATGAATCTATGCTCGGATAACTCCTCTTCATTTTAAATGCATAATATTTGCAAAATAGTATTTTTTTCGGGAGATATTGCGCATGCGCATGCGCGAGCACCGTTTCGGGCATTGCCGTACGGACTGAAGAAAACTACATAATATAGCTTGCTGAGGGAGAGAGGGGTGGCAGACTGAGAAAAGGCTGCACAGCTGAGGGGCGGTAGATAAAGAAGGAGGCTGTGTGATGGACAGGGGAGACAAGGGGACGGACGGGGGGAGAAGAAGTAAGAGTTTTGCACCCTACCGGCTAGGGCGCTCTCCTAATTATAAACACAGGTCTACTGATAACAATTTAATACATAAATCTATGCTGAGATACCCCCTAACCATATTAAATGCATATTCATCGCAAAATATAACGCCTCTGGTGAGATATTGCGCATGCGCCAACACATTATCATAGCCAGATTGTGTACCGACTGGTATATGCAGCGGAGACCTTACATGAAAGGTATACTTCCTATTTCTTAAGTGCGGTCTACTGATGGAATATTACCACATGAATCTATGCTCGAATAACTCCTCTTCATTTTAAATGCATAATTTTTACAAAATATCATTTTTCTCGGGAAATATTTCGCATGCGCGAGCACCGTTTCAGGCATGCCGTAAAGTCGGAAGAAAACTACATAATATAGCTTGCTGAGGGAGAGAAGGGTGTCAGACTGAGAAAAGGCTGCAGGGAAGACAGTTGATGGGCGGTAGATGAAGAAGGAGGCTGGGCGAGAGACAAGGAAGACAAGAGGAAGGACGGGAGAAGATGAAGTAGGAGTTTTACACCCTATACCGGCTAGGGCACTCTCCTAATTATAAACACAGGTCTACTGATAACAATTCATTACCTGATTATTGGTACATATATCTATGCTGAGATACCCCCTACCCATATTAAATGCATATTCATCGCAAAATATAACTCCTCTAGCTGGTGAGATAAATTGCGCATCTGCCAACACAATTATATAACCATGCAGATTGTGTACTGACTGGTATATATGCAGCGGAGACCTTACATGCAAGGTATACTTCCTATTTCTTAAGTAAGGTCTGCTGATGGAATGTTATCACATGAATCTATGCGCGGATAGCTTCTCTTCATTTTAAATGCGTAATCTTTGCAAATTATTATTTTTCTCGGGAGATATTGCGCACGCGCGAGCACCGTTTCATGCGTGCAGTACAGACTGAAGAAAACTGCATAATATATCTTGCTGAGGAAGAGAGGGTGCATATGGAGGGTGGGAGACTGAAGAACGGCGGCAGGGTAGATAGCTGTGGGGCGGTAGAAAAGAAGGAGTCTAAGTGACATGGGGGACATGGGTGCATGGCAAGGGGAAGGACGTACGTCCTTCCCCATGCCCCCCATATATATAAATGGGGGTAGTGACGGGAAGTAGGCGTAGAAGTAGAATGGTACCGGTAGGTACGGAGTGGGAAGTTGGAGTTTTGCACCTTACCGGCTATGACGCTTTCCTAAACACGGGTCTACTGATAACAATGTATTATTCCTTCTGCAAATAAGGATGTTGTATAATAAGAATAGCGGTTTAGGCCTACATATCTATAACGATTTGAAATTTTACAGTAATTTTTATTACCTGCCAGTAGATGGCAGACCAAAACTCTAGATGGGAACCACTTTCGTAACGGTATTTGTCTATATATCAATTTCGCTGAACGAGCGATAGAGTGTGAATCTAAATATGTCGACGCCATGATTAGCAAGCAAGGAAAGCCATAGCTTACGAAATGTTTTTATGTCATAGTTATTAGGTAAACTATAAGACTTTACTGACTATAGTATCAAAGTAGGTTTGTATAATTCTTGTGTTGAATTTCATGTCGTCCGATGTAGGAAATCCGAACAAGACAGTAAATCGAGCGTATTGACTTGTGACACAATTTAAGTCACAAGTTATGTCCACAATTTACTAATACAGTAATACTAATAGGGGCCTAGTACAAACTACAATGCAAAGGGTAAAGTAGTAAACTAGAGCAGCTCGATTGTCCCACGGCTACTACTACTACTAGTACTAGTTAGGTGCTCTTACTTTAGGCCTTTCTGACTGTATTTCTTTTTGCATTTTTTATTAGTTATTACTCAGGCTAGGTACATCTACACTTGTGCTGAAGGGGTCATTGTCGTATATGTACCCGAGTATATAAACCGACCAGGCTCTCTGACTGTTACACGTTGTAGGACGTAGTGTCTCGTCAATAGCCTCTCGCCAACGTAATGTTAAGCGAGAAGGGAACTTAATTGTGGCTACCGAGTATAGTACCCCGTCACTACCACTGGCAGCAAGAACAAGCCTGCACGTAGAGCACACACACGGCCATTGACTATAATAACAACATGGTGCCCAAGCCTCTCGCCGCCGCAGTTTCCACAACTCGCCGTTTTCAATCAGTTACAACTCCGGTGTTCCTGGAGGTGACGCCACTTTCCAACTATTGTTGGAATCGCGGAAGACTGCTGAACAAGTTACACCCACCATTTTTTGCCTGCCAGAATGCGCTCAAATCACAGAAATTCCTCAAATTTACATGCGAAATGATGCTTCGGATGCTACCAGGCAAACGGGCGGCATGCCCAATCGTTGGCGGCTGCGCTGATTGGCGCAGTCAGAAAGGCCTAAAGTAAGAGCACCTAACTAGTACTAGTAGTAGTAGTACTACTACTAGTAGTAGTAGTAGCTGTGGGACAATCGAGCTGCCCTAGTTTGTTACTTTGCATTGTAAATTGTGGACATAACTTGTGACTTAAATTGTGTCACAAGTCGATACGCTTTTTCTCAGCTGCAAAATATTCCACTTCTGTTTCTTCAGGCTCTAGTCTCAATTTGACTGATGAGCTGGCATTTTTTGCAATGTGTTGACACGAAATCCTTATGCTTTTACACTTTTATTTGACATTGTTACTGAAACAATGCTGTTGACCAGGTAGGATTTCCTGCAAAGTGTGATTGTCTTCGCAGGGGCACGAGGGAAACCAGGCGGGGAGCATTTTATTCATTTGTACATCCCCCCCCCACCTTTTCGTGGCCCATCAGTGAGTACGGAGTGCTGCAACCACAGCAGTTGCAGTTGGAGCTGTGACACAATTGAAACCGTGAATGTTAGGATGTACGATTGATTGTTAATTAACTTTTTATTTTAATTTCTTACATAGGTATGTTTTACTTGCCTAATGCTTGATGTGACACAAGAAACTGAAATATATTCAGCACTCGCCATGAATTATGTTCAGTGGGCTCAGTGGCCTATGCAGCCATCAGCCTATGCTAATGTACCGCATGGACAAGGTTAGTATCAGTTGTGTTATTGCCTCCATGGACCATAATGCTGGTGATACGCTTGTAAATTGTGCACTAATGACTCTGCAAGTGTACTGACATGCAATCTTGTTAGGATTTTAACCCATAATTTAGGAGAAAGTTGTGAGGACAGTCGATTGTCGGATTAGTAGGTCGAGAATAAATATATATTCTGGATAATTTTGTTATTTGTCGCGATTTAAAAAAAATTATTATTTAATAGGAATTTACATAATGATGGAACATGGTAGATTCTGTAGATTCTAATACATAAGGCTGGCAGGTTCTATTTAGTATGTGTGGGGAAGGGGTGTTATTTTTTGGGGAAAGTTTTAATAACTTCATTGGTACCAATTGCTTAAAAATAAAGAGTAATCTTATACTGAGTGAAGCAAAAATTTTGTATCGATTAATGGACCCCTGTTAACTTCTAGCCGGAGATCTAGCCCTAATCTTCTAGCTAAAATTTTGTTGCCCAAGGTGGTGCGGGCTAACCACACACACTCTCACGTCGCTAACTGATATTAATGGTGTTCTACAAATCACAAATAATTGGGCATTGTAAGTCGCATACACATACTTTATACATTATATTGCATTATACTTACTATACGTGGCAGTTGACTGGGCGGCCCTAGCACAACAATGGATTACGCGCAAAGAGAGTGAGGTAGTGGACGACGTGCCACCAGGAGTGGACATGGTAGGACACGCCGAAACAACTGGATCAGGAGAGAATACTAATGACAGCCAGACGTCTGCAAATGCTGGTACAAATGACTCGTACAGTATTTTACACACAAACTGCAACACTTATATGAGCAGTCAAGGTATTTATCATTATTAGCTCAGCTGCTGAAGTAAGATGCAGCTTGTAGAATCGCATGATTGTCCGTCCGTCCGTCAACAGTTGGGCACAAATCTTAACCGCTCGACGTATGGTCTTGATATTCAGTACGTCGGGGGGATCGCGAAAAGTACTCGGGATGTCGAATTTGGGGGTCAAGAGTCAGAGGTCAAGGAGTGTCAATATTTTCCCCTTAACTTGAGGTATAGTAGGAAATACGGAATTGCAGCACAAATCTCAACGGTTCGACCTACCCTCTTAATATTCGATGTATAGTGTGATGGGGAGAAAACCCATCACCAGCGCGAAATTGGAGGTCACAGGTCAAAGGGCAGTGGGGGGAAGGTCAGATATCAGACATTTTCTGAGGATATGCAAAACATTTTTGTTTCAGCGCTGACCTACCATTTTTATCACTTTATTGAAAGGACCATGAAATCTACTTTTCGCTGATGTGCGAAGAGTAAGTGTCTAATAACCTTTTGACCCTCAAGAGGAGGGTTAAACATTGATTTGTTGACTGTTAACAAAGGACTGAACTGCTTTTGCTATTAGAGCCCCCTCCACCCGCCCCTCCCCCCGCCACCACCACTACGCTCGCACTCGACGCATATCCATGATAACCGTAATATAGCGAAGTCATTAAAGTTACACAGCTATATCTTTATTACTGTACTACCGGTATAGCAAAGCCTATCAACGCGGTGGCGGGAGGGCGCACTTGATTCGGTTGGCAGTGAGTTTATCAGAAGAATACCTGGCTACAATACACGTCAGTTGAGCGCTGTCGCTCTGCGGCACTTGTTCTCTAGCGTTTATTCTTAAAGCCAGTGGTCTTCCTGTAGAAGTATTGTAGACTGAAACTTGTGTGATGTTCTGTTTATATGCTGTTTTGTAATTGATAAATAAGTAATGTTTACATATTAATAAGGGCTGAATATGTTTGCTCCTATACAGTGTTATTATTGTGATCTTATTTGACTGAATGGCCAATTCGGTTGAGTTGTTAACATTTAATAATGCTATTCGTAGTAGGAGTGAGTTGTTGGTATGAATTAATTTCTTATTGTTTTATTTCCCCTTTTATGGTATAGAATGATGTTCGTAGCTGCATTGGGACAGTTTTATGTGAACTGGATGTGTTTATAATTACAGATCCAATGTATGCAGTGCAGCCAAACATGGTTGGCTACACTTGGCCAGGTGGGGCTTGGCCAGCCTGGGCTATGCAACAGCCACAGCCACAACCGCCGCAGCAGCAGCCGGCAAGTAGCGAAGTGCCAAAAGAAGTGATTGAGTATGGTCATACTCCTGGCCAGACCATTGATCACAACCATGGGAACCAGTTTGGTCAAGCGCAGTCATTTGACTACAACCATGGCGGTCAAGAGAACCTTAGCAGTGGCTATGCCCAGGTGAGTGATCAGGAATGTTGTATGATGATGTGTTACCATGCAGGTTTCATTAAAACTGCCTCGCTTACCGCAGAGATGGGTAATTTTGCTAGAATATTTTGCTCGGCTGATTGCGTTGGTGTGAGACACATGGGGAGGGTGATTACTCATATGGATAGTTTGGATCAATCATGCACAAGACTTTGAATGTTTTATATTGATGTTGCCAACTGTAATATAGTAAAATCTACTATAATAATATATATATATTTATAAGTATACTAGTATACTGGTATAGTCAAATACTCACTGTTATGGTTCTGTCTCAGATCAATTATATCTAATAATTATACCAATTATACCCAGTGAATATACCTAATTTGAGCTGTAAAGCTTATGTGTAGTAAATGTCAGTTTTGTATGGATAGGACGAAATAACAGCATAAATAAATAAAATATTTGAGTTTACCAATCTTGACTCGTCTGTTGTTTACATTAAGCCGCCACCGAACGCGCAGGCCTATGGAGACATGCAGGAGATGCATGGGGCGTGGCCCAACGTTGCCGAAGTGCCACAGTTCAGAGCCCATCCCGGCAGGTTTCCACGTGACAGGGCCTTCGGTGGTAGGGACAGACGTATGCCGTATGATGAGATGAGTGGCTCGCCGCGTGGGGAGACTCCTCCCCAGGAGGAAGCACCTATATTAGGTAACCTAACGAGAATCGTCCAGATCTCATCTCTAGCTTGTGTTATAGACTAAAACCCTTACAAATCGTATGCCAATTGGGCATTAATTTACCTGTGTACGAAATGAGTGTTTTAATGCAGGTTGTGTGTTTGCTGCAGTGCTGCATCGGTATCCTAATATGTGATATGGTGTGTGTGTGTGTGTGTTTCTATGCAGATGCTCAGAAGCGCAAGTCATTACCACTGTGGATTAGACAGGGACTTGAGAAAATGGAGATGGAAAAGAGAAAATCCAACGAAAGGGAAAGAAAAATTAAACAACTAGAAGAAGCGAAAGCAAAACGCTTGAAAGAAATGGAAGAGGAAGATAACGAAGGAGGGTCGCCGAAAGCACCAAGAAAAAGCAGATTTGTATGTGATATATATGGTTATACGTGTAAATTGTTATTTAAATAAATATGCAGCGAGTGTAACATACTTTATTTTTGACGTCTTTATGCATGTAATTCCTATAAAAAATGGAATTACTGACGTTAACTCTATACAGTGACTCGTTTTTCATTATATTTATTAATTGTCTAATGGTTTCAGGAGAGTGATGATGAAGATGAGGAAAATGAGAAGAGTACCAAATCAGAAGATGAGGAGGAAAGTAAACAGGTAGAAGAGGAATCAGAAGGAGCGCGTTCTCCATCACCCATTGTAGAGCAACCACCGATGACTGAACTTGAAAGGCAGCAAGAGCTGGTATGCATTTTCGTCTCTCCTCACTTCGTCTTGGCATTTACGTGCACTTGCTCTGGACGTAGCGTTCTAACTTGCCGGTATATATAGCGATATTGCAGTCACGTTTTCCGTTTCAGATGTTGAAAACTCGCCGAATGTTGACAGAGATTCTACTTGAGGTAACGGATGTGTTGGTGCGGGAAGTGGCTGCAGAAGTACACAAGAAGGCACGCTCAAAAGGTACAACTTGCACTTTAAAAGTCTCTTGCCAAATGTCTTGCATCGTCCTGGTGTTACTATCACACTGTAACTGTAGCATACAGATCAGAGTATGTTTTTTGATAGTGAGTAAGCATAAAGGAGGGTGGCAAAATAAGTCTCAATGTGGATTGATTAATTTGGTGTTAGCGTGTGTTAAAATGTACATATCGTCATAACTATTAGAGCTAGGTAGATAGCCGGTATTTTACTAAAGACACTTTAACTGGTGCCCTACACATGCACATTCGATGGAGGTACACAGTCGTGTGTACATCTAAATTATTATTCCAAACTCGTGTTCTTGTTATGCCAAACTTTGTTATAACTGTACAGTGGAGCTGCTGGGTGATTACATCATACTTCCTACCCAGTGCTTTGTCATCATGATTTTTGTTTTGTTAGAGCCATAAATTGTCAAATCGGTCACAAAATTAAATTGATATTACCGAACAGTGATATAACTGAACCTATGCAAAAGGTTCTTGTAGAGATTAAATTCTTGACAATCAGTAATAAGTAAACTAGTCCTAGGTTGTTCAGAACAAGAAACTTTAATCATTAGAATATCTGGGGTTTATGAATCAAAGTGCAGGACACATTAGAAGAACAAAAAACATTTACATTTATGTATTATTTGACATTTAGGGACTCAAACAGATGTAAAAATCATGATCACAACTTTTAGATACTGGATAGGCAGTTTGGTCTAGTGGTAAATGAGTTTTAAGAGAGATGCTAGGTAGTTTATTCAGCTTTAATGAGAGCCACATGTGTACGCTGGAGTTTGCAGTGAATTAGTTTTGACAGTCAGTGGTAATCCTGTACATGGTGTGTAGTGTGTACCATATAAATAATACCTTTAGGTTTCAGTCATGTTTCTTATCTTATTGCGCAGAGGCTTTGATCAGGCCAAAACAAAATATATGTGTGGTTACCGTTACATGCCGAAAAAAATAGGGTAGGTAGGTAGGGAAAACATTTTATTTTCTTGAAATATTTTATTTACGAACCATGTCCGAAGGATGTGTGTTGTGCCTTTTGAAGCAGGAACTGTCCAATTCATTTTTTTATTTTTTTTATTTTTTATTTATTTTTTATTTATTTTTTACTTTAAAAGAAAAATGACAATAAAATGTTTAGGGTTGCTGGGAATAAATAGGGTCGGTCGGGAAACCGTAACCACACCTATATTTTGTTTTGGCCTTATTAGGGTGGTTGTGAGTGAATAACATCATCAGAGAGTGCAGACATGTGCTATGTGCTGACCGCATTATATAGTCTCTTAACCTGATCATTTAACTCTCTTGAGAGTTGTAATTTTTTGTAAATAATTTCAAATGTCAAGTAACTGGTATTTTAAAGGTGTGCATTTTTAACTAGAGCAAAATTCTTTCATATGGATAGAATGCCATTGTGCTTTCATTTAATGACATGTAATTGTAAATATGACCAGTTCCTTATATAAAATAATATCTACATGGTCCCTTTATTTGAGTTATCATTTCTTTTACTGAAACATCTTATAAAACGTGCATGTAGATGTGACATTTATGCCGATTTTTCCGGTACCTGTTTATGGATACTATACCCTAGGATTTTATTAGGAGTATATTATGATAGTGAGTGCATAAATAATAGTATATATATGTACAACTATCTGTAATCACGTATCTGATTCTGTATTTTTGACTGTTGACATGACACCACACGATTGTGCTGCCACCCTGATGTTGACAAGTTTTACTGCTGCCGATTTATTTGACATGTTACAGACTGAGGGCTAATCACAAAATTCAATGCATATGGCGCCTCCTATTATACACTGAAACCTATCTAAGCTAAAAGGAATCCGGTTTGTGTCATTGATTTCTGTATTGTTTTTGCCAAACTTGAGTAAAATCTGTTAAGAAAACTTCTAGCCACTGAAACTTTGGACTAACTGGCCATCTCTAATTTCTTGGTTTGAATAAACATCACTAAAATCTTTGACTTTTAGCTATTATTTCACTCAGAATTCTAGTTCTAAAGTTGGATTTTTAGCAGTCAAACTACCTATAGTGTGTAGAGCAGTGGGATGGTAGATCAGACTTGGTGTACAGAAAGAATGCTGATCTTCAATCTGAAACAAATCTGCATCTTTATTTGTGACGATATCTTTCATTGATTATTTTCTGATTGTAATTTGTATACATCGAGTGTAACCTAACATTACACAAAATTCACATAGTGCATGTGAGTCACATCTGCGACCTACAGAATACCGGCCAGCGAGTTTGCAAATGTGGCCGGGCATGTTTGTGCTCGTGCTGATCGCAGTATATCGTTCGCAGGTCATCGGTGTTGGACTAGCATTCTGCTAGGACCCTGTGTTGCCTTTATCTGATGTTGAGTTTTTTAGCAACTCTTGGTCAAGTCGGCACCATACCGGCTGGGCAGCAGCTAGGAGGTCTGGAGTATGTGGTCGCCACTTTCAGCTGCAGTATTGACTGAAAGCATGAGTGTACTAAATGTATTCTTGGTTGTATGTACAAAGCACCAGCAAAGCAGCTAGCTTCTACCACTGCTTTGGCGTCAATCACGGGCGGTCTTGGTAAGTGTCACATTTGCGTTTCCCTCGTGTGTGAGCTGACACCCAGCTTAAAACTAAAACTGCTGAAACCATGTGGGTGATTCAGTAACACTGTGACGTTCTCACCTCCATTAATTTAAATGAATGCTCCTGACTGTCGTTACTGATGTAATTTCGATGCCACGTCACATGCTCGATCCGATAAGGTCAGAGCCATGTGTTTGTGGAAACGGTTTCAGTAGAGTTGCAGTTAGAGTATTATGCTTCTATTCATGCTGATCTGCTTTAAAATAAGGTACACGTCAGTTGCATACACACTCAAGTATTTTGCATACAAGCATTATCTACATCTTTGAATTATGAAATTGCGAATAAACTAGGAATAACTAATCGGTAAATTTCATTTGATTGTCCGGGAGTCAATCAGTTTGAGAAACACGGTTTGGTTTGTATATACCGATCATGGCTCTCACGTGTAAATATCAAAAACATTAATGAAGCGTCATTTGTGATTACATACATTGTCATGAAAATATTTGGGAACATTTTTGGAAATATATCTTGGGGGGGGGGACATCCGCTGTCCATACAATCGGTAGGCACTGCGCGCATGTAACACGCGGAATGGCATCTTCTACGTGGAAGCTAGGCTCGTGCTGATCGGCTGCTTGCACTGTTGCAGGTCTAGCTGGCTACGGGTCGGACTCGGATAACGAGTCGGCGGTGGACAGCCGAGTGAACAGTGGTGAGGAGGAGGAAGATGACGGTGTGGACAGTGATGCCGAGCTCCAGGACAGCATTCGCGTGCGGCGCGCCGCCTTCCTGCGCAAGCTGCAGGAAACACAAGAGCAGCAGGTTGCCGCCGACGACGATGACGACGACGACGACGAGTCGGGCAGCGACAACAACAAGAGCGTGGGTGCGTAACCTCGTGAATGATAGTCTTCAAAGTCCAAGGGGCTATATCGTAGATGGGGGGGGGGGTTGATCAAGTAGACAGATCAACACTGCGGATCGCAGTAAAAAAAGCCTCAAATTTGCAATTTACTAAAGAGGAAGGGAGAGAATTCCAATATGGAATGACAGAAACAAAGAAGCTAAACTTAAAGGGATCCTTAGTATCGATGCGAGGGGGGTGGGTTTGACGTTACACTACCGACACCTTCCCCTCGAACGTTTTCTGTCTGGAACATCTTCTCTTTGGAGTTGACAGTCTGAGTAGCATCGTGTTGTTCTGTTAACTGCATGTACAAACCGTATCAAAATGCGAGTCACGCGAGAGATAACATTTCGCTTTTATTTATTAGGTGACCTTAAAACACGATGTCGTTTTATTGCAGAATCTAAAGAATTGGAGAAGGAGTCGGCAGCTCAAGATATACCGGAGAGTGGTAATCCACCGACAACAGATGAGAAAGGGGGCTATTATTTTGAGAAGAAAAATGAGGGAATACCAGGGCTTGATGTAAAACCAGATTCAGTTGCTAGTAGTTCTGATTCAGAATCCTCCAGCAGTGAGTCGAGCAGTAATAGCGAACGTGAGAGGCGAAGAGTGAGAAGTGAACGCTCTAGGGATAAGAAACGAGACAAGAAGCACAGGCATCGATCGAAGAGCGTTGAACGACATGGGAAAAATAGAGACAGAAACGATCGTGACAAACATAAGCATAAGAGTAGGGAAGAGCATAGATCAGGTGAAAGGTCGAGACATAGGTCGACGAGAGATAAGTCTAGAGAGCGTAGCAGGAGTGTAGAGAAACATAGGCGACGGAGTAGGTCTAGAGAGCATAGTCGGAGCGTAGAAAAGAGTAGGAGGGGCAGTACTAGACACCAAAGCCCATCGCACAGTAAAGACGAGGAGAGGAGGCGGGCAAGGGAGAAAGAAAGGGTTAGGGAAAAGGAGAAGGCGAGAGAGTTAGAGAGGAGGGACCGGGAGAGGCACCGGGAGAGCCGCAGGAGTAAGAAGCGCAGGACTCGCAGCGGGAGTAGCGAGGGAAGCGGCAGTAGGGAACGCCGCAAGAAGCGCAGTAGAAATCGCGAGTCGAGCGAAGAGAGCAGCCGCTCTCGTCGCAAGTCCAAGAAGTCGAAGCGCAGTCGCTCGCCCGAACGGCGCAGGCGAAAGGCGTCCAAGTATTCCAGCGAGTCTGCGTCTTCGAGTCTGGAAAACGCACGCGGTTCTCCAGAAAGGTCTGTATCAGATGAAGAAGTGGAGGAAGATAGAAAAAGATCGGGTAAGAGGTCCAGTCGGAAGAGCAAGTCGAATTCATGAAAAATGTAAGTACCTTTCATGTTGACTTTTCCATTTTGTTTGTGTTAGCGTAGCACTTGCCGATGTGAAATGGTGTGCAGTTTCTGTTGTAATATTATATTTTTAGTGATATGGCAAGTGTGTTTTGGTTTATAGTAAATAATTGTTTACTTATTTTTGAAATAGTTTAATATTACGTATTCTGTTTCTGTATCTGCATATCTGCTATGTCATGGCTGTGGTAATGGTAAAGAGAACTATAGCGTAATATAATTGACAGTAATGTTCGATAATTACTGGTCCGTAGTTTTACAAAACTTAGGTAAGTATAAAAAAATACTTGAGTTCCTTTTTCTCTGCAAGGTGCGTGTATGTTCTTCCAGGTTCCTGGTGTGAATTGCACTCATGAGCTTTTTTCTGCTGTTGTGTGGGTAAGTGTAAAGTTTACTATTTGGACAACGATTAGCTTCCTCAAGACGTGTGTAATATTGCCAGTGAGAGGGAGAAAAGTCATTTCACTGTAAATAATGTTGAAAACACTACTTTGGGCTAAATGCTTGAAGCTTTACGATGCTTATTTTCGCCACAAGGTGTCATTTCGTACTAATTGGAGAAGTGCTGAGAGAATGCGTAGAAAGTTGAGAGGAAAAAAGAGGAGAGATATGGAGTGAGCGAGAGAGAGAGAGAGAATGTAGGGGGGGGGGAGCAAGACAGAGAGGGAGAGACTAGTGAGAAGAGTTAAATAGAGTGTATGCCTGTATTGTTGTACAGTCTAAACATGTTATATAACTTGTTATTGCTTGTGTTTAATAACTGTGTTTTGGAACTAAAGGGATAATGCTTCTCCGATCCAAAATTTATCATTATTTTCAGTTAAACTGGACTCTATGTCACATACAATTTTTACTGGTCAATATGTGATAAATAGGGTCAAGATTTTTTGAAAGCCAGATTTAAGACAATGACTGATGCTTGTTCTGGATAACGTTGCGGCTTGTGCTGCCTCCTGTGGTGATGATGTGAGTTTTGCTACAAATAGAAATTGAGTAGATCCATACTGAATTCGACCTGACACCAGTTGTGTCAGCCATTTACCGTCGCTAACATTGTCGCAGCTATTGATGAAATTTTGAAGCGACTAATAAAAGCGTTAATCGAATTGTACATCATGATACATGTAAGTTTTTACAGATAATCATGGAGACTTGAGTTATTAAATCTGTTCAGATTAACATTCCAAAAACAAAAACCTGATAATCATAACTTGCGTCATCATCGTGGTGACCGGCACAAGCCTGCCAGCCTGCCAGGTTTCACTATGAAGTGAGAGTCACATAATTTTTACTGAGCACAACAGAAGTTACAAACTATCGTGGACAATTATTGCAAATCCGTAACAAAATTCACGAACTATTACAGAACTTACAAAACAGAACTGCCTGCCACCACCTCAGTCAAATGAATTTAAACTGCGCATGTACGTACACGTACTCGTGTTTTCTGCACATTTAAAGCGCATTTTCGGAAAGTTCTGTAACTGTTTGTAAATTTTTTTTATTACTGATTTTTTTGTAGTTGCCCACAAGTGTTTGTAACTGTCTGTCATTGTTCATAACTTTCAACTCTTGTTTGAATTGGGCATGGAAATGTTGAATTTCTTGTGTTTTGAGCGAGTCATACTATAATATTACTATAATATTATTATACACTCCTGATATTAGTATATCACCATGAAGTTATTTGAGTTGTTTAATAGTACACATTTGCAATTCAAGAATTTGTCAAAGTCTTGATTGTCTACTCAGTGTTGGCACAGGTTTGCTATAATAGTAGCAGTTTAGCTTAGAACCATGTACATTTATTTACGTGGTATAACACACAAATAAGTGTGTCGAGATATGGACCTTGGGTATAGTTTATAGAATTCCTGTTTGGTAGAACCACCTTGTTAACGGACGGCATTTGGATATCCCGACTGCATCCTTATCACTATACGTGTGATTGTTTTATTAGGAATAAAGAATCAACGCCTGTCGTAGTACGCTTTGCTTCTTTGAGATATGAACAGCTCTGCATGTGTTTATATGTAACAGTAAACGTTCTGATATCCTGCCATGCCGAGATATCTCGGTCAGCTACTATAAGTGTTTATCACAAGTGTACATAGTTGTCTTTTAATCACATCCTATTAACGTTCGACTACACAGTATGTAGAGTATCAGCGTAAAACCAAGAATTGTTTCTTATAGATGTGGGCTCATAAATTTTTTTTTTTACCTTTGTGAGTGAAATCACTTTTGTGTATGCAATAAACGATCGGCTTGCAAAGGACAATGTCAGGAGGCAGATGATGTACTTGCAATTATGATTCTGGGTATAATAATAATAGCAGCCATCAAGGAATTGGTGGATGAGGACAGTGGTGTAAAAAGGCAGCGATGCGTTTTCTGTGTCCATAAAGTAACCAAGAATAAGGAATGTTAGAGGGGAAATAGTGACAAAATATTCATGAACTGGTTGGTTGTGATTACTATTTCTCTGCATACTCAAGAATGCCTCGTTAACGGGTTGTTGAGATATTAGACAGTATGTTAAAATTAAAGGTTTCGAACGCATTAGACGAGAAAATCGAAAGTAGTTGTCACAGGTGCATTAGCTGGAGTATGACCCCACCATTGTATAAATACTTATAACTTCGGCAGTATTGAAAATTGTTTGTGAACAATTTCCGGGGCGCATGTGTGACTTAATCACTCCTCTTTTACTGTTAATTCATCAGTTCGTGTAACTGATCAGCGTAACTGGATCCAAAGCTAAATAATTCAGTGCACAAATTCCAAATTTAACATTTTTCACCTTATCGAAAGGTCCTAGCCAGAAAAACCCACCAGCAGAATCCACATTATTTGTGTCTATTTCAACCTTGTGCTTCTCTTTACAATTTGCATTTACTTATTTTGGAATCTGTTCAGGGTCTCAATGAGCTTCTGACGATATGACGATTGTAAAATTACTGCATTGTAGTTGGTTTAGAGCATTCAGCATGCCATGAGATATAAGCCAATGTTGCCTGTTGGAAAATCAATGTTCTCCGCCGGTCAAATGAAACTGTCTGTACCTCGAAATCCCTGTCGAACCTTAAGATTGCAATTAGTCACTGGCGAATGTGATTACATAAATGGCGACCTCTAATGTTGACTATTGATGTAAAAATTGCTGTGGATTCTAGTTTATCGCAGGATGATAATTATTTATGGTAAAAACGATTAGGGGGTGAGAGTTTTTGAATCATAACGTTTAAGTTCACATCTACTGGCTTACGCGTAATGAATTGTAGCTAGACAGAGATTTCATTAAAAGCATACGGCGAAATTCATCCACGTACGTCTGGCTTGTGCAGTGAGTGTATTCTCATACTGTTACAGCGTAGAACCCTTTGAGCCTTTAATTATCTTATCTTTCCTGTTACTCATATTTTTTTTAAATCTGTTTTGAGAAAACCGTTGGTTTAGACTACGCCTAGGTCTTTACATGACATACAGATGCTCGCCATAGCTCACAGTAGGTTGTTGATTTAGATGATTATCAAGACATACTTCAAAATAAATAATAATGAAAACATGTAGCTTCATAATGAAGAATTGAAACGCGAAGTGTGTATGGTACTCTTATTTACATTGTGGTTCTAGAACATTTAAATGACGTTAATTGTCGACAACTCGCATCTAATAATGTAGTAATATTATGGCATACTCTTGAAAATATATATGACAAAACAATTATTGCATGCTTGTTGGGGCAACGTGGAGTTTTGTAGCCCTCATATATTTTACCAGAAAACTGCCATGTTTTCTTCACAGCCATGCAAAAATTGTATATTACTTCAACAAAGCTAAACAAATGCTGTTGTGGAATTTCTAATGTTGAAATATACGAAGAATGTGGATTTCACTTGCAGGTTGCTATTGGCAGGAGATTTTGAAACGCGCCTATTTTCAGGATTTTAAGATTGTGAATTAGTACACATTCTATGTTCCATTCTATATTCTGTGCTCGTTGGTCCCCTGTGTAAATCGGGCCATTAAAGGCATCACGTCACAAAAATTCACTTCTGTCAAATTTTATTTCAACTAACATGGCCACGTTCTTGGCACCAAGTCATATCATGACGTGTAGATAATTTAAAAATAATCCTGCTTTTGAGAATAAAAATGCATCGAAGTAGCATGATTAACTTTCAGCGGGTCTTACTAAGAGATAGTGATGTAATAAAAAGTAAACAATGTCAAGTGTCCTTCAGTTTCGCATTGACGCTATACTGTTCAAAGAGATACTCGAACTGAATTTACTTTACTTACTATATATAGCCAGACAGTACTTATTAGAAGCGAGTGAGTTGAAACCACTGCGTACCTTATGACGGCGCTTGCATTCTGTTTGTTTCATTTTTGTGAAGATATTTTTTTTACAATGAAATAATTAACTTATAATACGAGATAGCAGCACAGTTATAGTATTTCATCAATATCAAGGGTCCGTAATAGAACATTTTTTGTGTCTAATAGACTCTTGATCTTTTGTGATGTAATAACTAAGTTTCTTCGTGAGTAATTCACTTGCTATATGTGTATTTTCATACAAAATCTATAGCTGTGTCGTTTTCCATCCTTGTAAGTATAAGTGGTATATATGGTAATATCATAAAATCGCCATAGTTGCATTATGTCTTTCTTGCATACACAAATTTTGTGTAAAGTAATAAAATAGTATTCTGAATGAATAGATGTGTTTGGGGTTGTTTCAAATGGATTTGTCTGAATGAACAGCCAGCCATACATAGAATCAAATTTGAGTGCAACCATATTTGTGCAGCATAAAAGCATAAAGGACGGACGGTGCATATTTTCGTTCGAATACCAACGGCAAAGATAGACTTTTTAATAAGCCAGTTCGTAGTTACAGTCTGCGTATGCGCGAACTTAGCCACGAATTCTTCTGGGTAAGGTCATTTGTGACAAAATATTTCGTATTTCGACCGTACATCACACATACGCATGCAGCTGTGTCGTTGTAATGCTACAGTCTTCGCGTGTGCACGTACACGTTCGTGCGTGCGTGCGTGTGCACGTACACGTTCGTGCATGCGTGTGCACGTACACGTTCGTTCGTGCGTGCGTGCGTGGGTGCGTGTGCACGTATGCGTGCGTGCTTGCGTGTGCACGTACACGTGCGTGTGTGCGCGCGTGTGCACGTACACGTGCGTGTGTGCGCGCGTGTGCACGTAAACGTGCGTGCGTACGTGTGCACGTACACGTGTGTGCGTGCGTGCGTGCGTGTGTGCGCGCGTGTGCACGTACACGTGCGTGTGTGCGTGCGTGTGCACGTACACGTGCGTGCATGCGTGCGTGTACACGTACACGTACGTGTGTGCGTGCGTATGCACGTACATGTGCGTGCGTGCGAGCGTGCGTGCATGCGTGTGCACGTACACGTCCGTGCGTGCGTGTGCACGTACACGTGCGTGTGCACGTACACGTGCGTGCGTGCGTGTCAACGTACACGTGTGTGCGTGCGTGCGTGAGTGTGCACGTACACGTGCGTGCATGCGTGCGTGTGCACGTACATATGCGTGTGTGCGTGCGTGCGTGCGTGTGCACGTACACGTGCGGGAGTGCGTGCGTGCGTGCGGTACGCACGTACACGTGCTTGCGTGCGTGTGCACGTACACGTGCGTGCGTGCGTGCGTGCGCACGTACACGTGCTTGCATGCGTGTGCAAGTGCACGTGCGTGCATGCGTGTGTGTGCACGTACACGTGCGTGCGTGCGTGCGTGCGCACGTACACGTGCTTGCATGCGTGTGCAAGTGCACGTGCGTGCATGCGTGTGTGTGCACGTACACGTGCGTGCGTGCGTGCGTGCGCACGTACACGTGCTTGCATGCGTGTGCAAGTGCACGTGCGTGCATGCGTGTGTGTGCACGTACACGTGCGTGCGTGCGTGCGTGCGTGTGTACGTACACGTGCATGCGTGTGCACGTACACGTGCATGCGTGTGCACGTACACGTGCATGCGTGTGCACGTACACGTGCGGGCGTGCGTGCGCACGTACACGTGCTTGCATGCGTGTGCAAGTGCACGTGCGTGCATGAGTGTGTGTGCACGTACACATGCGTGCGTGCGTGCGTGCGTGCGTGCGTGCGTGCGTGCATGTGCACGTACACATGCGTGCGTGCGTGTGCACGTACATGTGCGTGCGTGCGTGCGGACGTACACGTGCATGGGCACGTACGCGTGCGTGCGTGCGTGCGCACGTACACGTGCTTGCGTGCGTGTGCACGTACACGTGCGGGCGTGTGGGCGTGTGCACGTACACGTGCGTGCGTGCGTGCGTGTGCACGTACACGTGCATGCGTGCGTGTGCATGTTCACGTGCGTGCGTCATTTGTGACAAAATATTTCGTATTTCGTTCGTACAGTACACATACGCATGCATCTGTGTCGTTGTAATGCTACAGTCTTCGCGTGTGCACGTACACGTTCGTTCGTGCGTGCGTGCGTGCGTGCGTGCGTGCGTGTGTACGTACACGTGCGTGCGTGCGTGTGCACGTACACGTGCGGGCGTGCGTGCGTGCGTGCGTGCATGCGTGCGTGTACACGTACACGTGCGTGCGTGCGTGGGCACGTACACGTGTGCACGTGCGTGCGAGCGTGCGTGTGCACGTACACGTGCGTGCATGCGTGCGTGTGTACGTACACGTGCGTGTGTGCGTGCGTGTGTACGTACACGTGCGGACGTGCGTGCGCACGTACACGTGATTGCATGCGTGTGCAAGTGCACGTGCGTGCATGCGTGTGTGTGCACGTACACGTACACGTGCGTGCGTGCGCACGTACTCGTGCGGGCGTACGTGCGTGTGCACGTACACATGCGTGCGTGCGTGTGCACGTACACATGCGTGCGTGCGTGTGCACGTATACGTGCGTGCATGCGTGTGCACGTACACGTGCGGGCGTGCGTGCGCACGTACACGTGCTTGCATGCGTGTGCACGTGCACGTGTATGCGTGCATGCCTGTGCACGTACACGTGCGTGCCTGCGTGCGTGCGCACGTACACGTGCTTGCGTGCGTGTGCACGTACACGTGCGTGCATGCTTGCGTGCGTGCGTGTGCACTTACACGTGCGCGCGTGTGCACGTACACAGAATTTGTGTACATAAACGTACTGAACCGAGAGCGCACGCCGCACTCGATATTTCATCGATTTTTGTCACAAATGACCCGGTGACCTGTGACGTCACACAACCTCTTGGCTAACTTCGAACTGGCTTATTACATAAGATAGATTGTCGTGTTACACATACATGCAATAGCAAAACCACACAAATCATTATGTTGGTTGATATTATACAGTTACACATGGTCAAACATTATGCCCTTTGTACAAAAAATGGTCATGGAAACAGCGATGAACACCGATTTTTTATGGAATAGACAAACTGCCGGTCCCGTTTTTTTATTGTTTACTTAAAGCGAAGCAAGTAGCAGTGCTCCCCCACCACTGATAACTATATTATACATAGTAGACACATTCGCGGAATTAATTCTTCTGTATAAATTTTATAATAGATGGAAAATGTCCGAGTTAATCGTGAGTGTGTAGTTAAACTGTTGTTATCGCCAGAACAGGCTTAAATCACGTGCATTTCACATTTTTTGAAAAAGTATTCTGAAAAATATACCAAATGTGCCCATACAGAAAGGATTGCACCGACTGTACCATCATTCTATATCAGTTTGACAAATGCTTTTTCCATGTTCATTTCATAGTAGCTTAGAGTAACTCGTAGATTCCTGGTTCCACCTGGTAGACCCGGGTTCCTATATTTTCTGATAAATACTTCTCTATGAAACTGCAGCAAGCAGTTACCTTGCGACTATCAATCCACGACAACGGAACGAGGCGTGCTGCACAACAAAGAGTATGTATATTTCACTAGCCGTAGAAGTTTATTATTGCTCTGACGTTGTTCTACCGGTGTACTAGCCCCTTCGTTCTCGATACAGGAGAGATTCCTGTTAGCGGGATCAAAGAGGCTACACCGGTAGAGCTAGCTCCAACGTAGTTGACAACATTTCTTACATAAATTTGATATAGCGGTAATACAATTCCGTGCCTTGGTTACCTTCTACACTTCTCGTATCTGCAAGATTAGAATGCTGTTTTAGAATGAATAAAAATCCGTGTTAAAATAGAGTCCGATATTTTAAACTTCCAAGATTTTCCAAGAGCATTTTGTATAAAACGCCTATATAAGACTTATCAAATTGCCAACGTGCTGGAAGTAATTTTGCAATTTATTTTCACGCCTTTAGACCTTTTCACGTATTTAGAGTTTTAATTATTCTTGCGCTGAACTTTTGCGTTAAAGAAATACCGTTATCGTAGTTGTAGTAGCAGTAATAGTAGTAGGTGGAGGAGAGGAGGAGGAGGAGGAACAACTGATTAGCTCTTAGTTAACTCCCGAGTGGCTTTCTAGTTACACTTGCTGGTATGTACAACTTCGTACCACTCGTAGGAACTTTGCATCAGATAGCGGTGCCACTGCAGGCCGTGAAAGTTTAGTCAGCCACAGACCGCGTAGTCTTTTAATTCTTTGTGCGGTCGTTATATGGCATGTATGAAAATGCTCGGTTGCCCACATATTTGATCAGATTTCGCGTGTTCGTCGTGCGTTCTTCGTTTTCGGTGTTTTTGTATCCGGGATCTTGCATTTCGCATTTTATTGGCGCTGCTGATAAATAAATACTCCCGCGGTTGTTGTTTGATGGTCGGTGAAATAATGGGTGTACGCAGTGTTTACTCGTGAAACATACAATATAAATAGAAATAATTCAATTCGAATACAACGTTTCAGTAACAACAACAATTATATTTAACATACATCGAAAACGATCCCTCACATGATGATCAGCGTGTTCCGTATGTGAATGAAATATGCCCAACACTCGCACATATCACACATTAGATCCAGTGGTCGAGCGCCGCTGTTGTTTTTGGTTGCCTCGCAAATGGCTTTGTTTGTTGCATCGTTGTTTACTTGTTGTTGTAGGGATACACCAACCTTCCACGTTGCATTCGACTATCTGGGTTTTATTTACGCGGCGGCCAACGGTCGTTGTCGGCGAAATAGGTACTTCTGCCAAGAACGTGTTCTCCACATCGGCGATAGACGTTTAAGTTTACTGCGTTACACGCGGACAACTATTGCAGTGTCATGTTCGTATGTGTTCAATCGTGGTGACACTCACAGCTATGGTTAAGAAGTTAGGTCGTCTGCTTTCTCTCGTGCACTTCCTTTGACGTCAACCCATTGTGTTTGCAGTCATTTAATGTAGGCCTGTACACGATGCGTCTCTGCGCTTGCGTGACTAATTATGTAAACCTGTGTGCTGCCTACACTGTTTCCCAGTGGGGTGGATAATGATCCGTGGGCGATGTCTGTGCTGCTATTAAACTTCCTGGTCTGGCTCCCTTCGAGAAATATATGACGTCACCGCCTGTTAGAAACGCCGCCCACCAGCCGAACGTCCCCGTGGTGATGATTGTGTGGTCGCACATGCGCAGAATTGTCATGTCGACTTCCGGCGCTTGGCCGTCGTCCATGAAAACAACGTCGGGACCATCTATGTTTGCTTGGCACCACGCCAGGTCGTTGCTGGACGCGACGAACACGGCGCCGGGATATCTGGCGCGGTAGATTCCCATCGCCGCCGCCAGGTAGCGCTCGTCGGCTGCTACGTATCCCTGCCGCTGTTTGTCGGCGTCTAGAATGTTGCCTCGCCGCGCGTGCACGCCAACGAACACTGCCGCTGCGTCGCGTCCGCGCGCATTGCCGACCTTCCGTCGCCACACGATGTCTGCCTGTCGCCGCACGTCGGCATCGAACGTAAACTCTCCGCGCAGCTCGTTGGCGAGCGACGCGAAGTACTTGTACGACTGCAGGTAGCCGACTAGCTGCACGTTGACTCCTCGCGGCAGGTCCATCGCGCGTGGCTCGTACCGCTGGGCGGCGCGCAGGTCGACACGCCGGAAGCCGTCTCGCAGCGCCACCGCGTCGAGCGGCGACCGCAGCGCCGTCAGGTTGAAGTGGCCGAGCAGACGCGCGCGTTGCGAGACGACGACGTTCATGGCGTTTGCGCGGGCGATGCCTATCGTCGACGCGTGCTGGAACATGAGGTTGCCGATGCCGGCACGCGGCCGGTAGACCACCGTGACGTTGTACACGATGACGCCGCCCTCTAGCGGCGCCCGTGAACGTTCGGCTGGGAGGTGCGAAGGCGGAGCGGCGTGGTTTAGTTGTTCTAGCGCAGAGCGGTTATACGCGCGTTGGTTGCGGTGCACGGGAACCCATCTCGGGTTGTCGATAAATCGAGCGACGCCGACGTCTTTATCGACTGGGAACGACGACATTACGTCGGCGTTGATGTACGCGTGATCCACGCTGAGTTCGTTGTTCGCATTCTCAGGCGCGTGCTTGAAAGGCACGAATCTGTTACCACGATAAACGGCATTATTTCGTCTTCGGTTTGGTATGGATTTTGACCGCCCTTGGTTGCTGTTTGCGTGACGGTGTATGCCACCCAGCCGCGAAGTGTCCGGGTTGCTATCAATCGCGCGTTTATAGTTTGCCTCGTTGCTGTTGCGCGCGGCGTGGTTACGTAGACGTGAAGTCTGCTTCGCGATCTCTTCTCGATGAAACTCGTCTGCGATAGATTCCGTCTCGCGTGTGTCTTGCATTGCGTTGTCGGACTCTGCTGCCTTGCTGTCGTTGGTTCTGAGGGTTGAGCCCAGTGTCTGTGCTAGCGCGTGCAGGGCTAGCAATGCTACCGCGATCAGGGCTAGCAATGCTACCGCTAACACACCTAGAAATGCGGCAGCAGTGTTCGGTGATCATTTGTAGTCAATTATACGAAGGTTATTTCTACTTATATACGAACTATAGGTACGTGAGCATTTAGATACCCCATTTTCTGAGTTTGCCATTGTGCGCAATACATTTAATAGTTGTCATATATATATATATTCTGAATTACGAATTGAAAACGTCGTATTCGGTCGTTGTACTCACCCTTGCGTTTTAACTTGAGCCAGATCATTCTCAGCAATTGCAGCGTCCTTCGTACCATAGTTGATACAACTAGGCGGCGTGTACCGTCAAAGATCTGAAAGACTGCATTAGATATATGAAATATGCGCTACATCCTGTGGGCTATGGTACAGTGCGTAGCGCCGCTCTGGTGTGTGTACACAGTTCGTGCTGCACGTCGGAAGGTGCTTGACCGATGGTTGAAGATACCGGTGAAAACACAGGTGGATGAGGAACCATCGACGTGCTACGAAAACGTATTCTTGCGTGTTATCGGTTCATTTGATTAGTCCGTCTGTTCACGTAAAATTACTAAATAACCGACGTGACGACGATGTTGGTTTGGATCGGCGACTCGGGCTGTCATCAGCACACCACGTCTCTGTTCTCATGTGCGGCAGACCGCATCAAGGTTGTTAACCTATAGCTCTTGCGCTATTATAGCGGCAGCTAGCCCCCCTCCCTCCGTGCTATCGGGATATTATGCGTAACCGTAAGTTACTATTCTCGAATCGTAGGTTATTGTGGCTGTAGGAGAACACAGGAAGACGTACCCATGTCATACTCATAATATACCGTACCCTAGTTATGTGGTATTCGTCAACATTGGGATTAACGATAATAATTGATGACATATTGGAGTCTAAATCTATGCTATACTACTTATTACACGAAGATCATGTTTAGTTTAGTGCATATAACCGGTATTTCTATTCCACACCATTTTACGCAATTAATGACTGTAGTACATGTCAATGTCGTCATATCCTTTGAGTAATACGTGATATCTGTACGATGTCTGATGAAAATATTCGAGAGTTTGCACGCTGCTTTCTCAATTCCTAGATTCTATCCGATGTGTCCAACAGGGGGCGCTACAATGTAGAGGATTTCCCACTCGGACTATGTACGAAGGTGTTCGTTTCGGCGTGCTGCAATTGCGCGTATGCATGAAAGCTATGAACGCATTACTAAGTAACTGCGCAATTAATAAGTACGTAGCTCGAAACTGTACGCTATAGAATAAGACTAACAGGCATCTCACGGATAATCCTAACATTCAGTTATCGTAGCGGCACACGAGTCTTTGGCTTCACACGTACTCCCCCTACATGATCTGTACAGCACTTAAAGCGAAAGCGAATGACGGGTAGCGCTAAGCATTATTTTCAGGCAGTCCGCTCATGCACCTGCCATTGCTCTGTTGTATCAGTCTGTCATTAAGTCAAATTCGGTGACGATATTCAAAACAATTACGCGAGAAAAGCGATTATAGATATTATATAGCCATAAAACGCAAACATTACTTACGATGGTGTAAACGCTGCAGAAAGAGCGAAATGTCTAGATAGCATATAGTAATCAGGAGCACCGAGAAATCCAAAGTCCACTCTATACTTCTACACCAGTAATATGAATTTCATCATGCCTCACATTATTCCAGCATCTTCCTCATGCTACACCGTCTTTGTTGTATTTATGTCATATTTATACTAATCTATATTGTTACTTGGATTAGGTTCTCATAATATTTAGCTAGCAGTATTTACAATTTTGACAAGGTTTGGCCGCTGGCTGTGTGTCCTAGACAATCCCGATATTCCGAGATGTAAGGTAACACTATAAAAACCTTTCGTTACCAAATGATGTTTGAACCATTTCGTGCTCAGAATACAACACAGACGGTAAACCATCGTGCGTACACAGCCTTTCATTTATAATAAAAAATACTATTATCCCGTTCTATTATGTTATAATTACCAACCTAAATAATAAAATAAACCATCTATAGATTGATCGGGGCTACGGCAGGTAATCTCCAAGTCAGAATACAGATATGAGATTATCGGACATTGCACCATCGTAAGAATATATTTCGTTATATATATATATATCGATTAAAATGTGTCGCTTGAAACCTGCCCGAATTTGACTAAATACGGACAGTATAGTTAACAATATATATACATACCTTTGAACATTACATCATTCCGCAGGCGCACGCACGCCCGCGCGCGCACGCACTCACAGATTGAGATTGAGATTCGTCTCAACAAAGTTTGCCCATGACCAGATTCGTCGACGATGGTCATATTTCATAGGTTATTCCGCTCTTTACCAGTTCTACGTTCTCCCCTCTTTCACCTGCTCCGTCGTTTACCTCATATATCTAAGAATTTTGCACAAGGGAGAGATAGTGATCCGCTATAGGGGACGGCTTTGATTGGCTAATTTTGTCTCTTATTTATTTTATTTTTTATTATTTTTGGCTAATTTTGTTTTATTTTAGAATTAGGGATAGGGTTAGGGTTAACTGATTTCTATATCCACAACTTATTTCTATATTCACTATCTCTCCCCTGAGACCTACTATATATCTACTCCCCACTTAACTACCGGATCAGTCTTTTCCCCTCACGTACCTCTAGCTCCTCTAACGTCTTGCCCTCACCTATGTTCCCTACATTCCCCATCCCACAGCTAGCTCCTCCTTCACTATCTCTTCATTATCTACTTTCTCCCCTCGTTGACATCCTCGACCTTCCCCCACCTTCTTCTCTCTACAATCCAACCCGCGCCTTAATCTTAGGAGAGGCTCCAACCAAACAGAGGGCGACTTGTCCACTGAAACATAAGACTTTATGTTAAGAGAGTCCGAATTGTCTTCCGAAGCGTCGTAATCTTAACACAAAAGGCTCGTTTTCCATGATCAAAACGAAGACCAGGCACAGGAACTACGTTTTGCAGGTAATCATAGGTCAGTAGCTTATAACTGTTTCGAAATGTTTTAGTGGTTGAGTGTTCAGTTGTTTATGTATGTTTATGCATGTGTATCAGGAGTAGATGATAGGCCTATTATCTACTCCTGATGTGTATGTATGTGTATGGTGTTATGCAGTTTGTGTATGTTTATTGCAGCTCGTATTCGCGATGCCTCTTACGGCTGCGCATTAGAATATTGCAGGATAACTTTTTGTGTAATTTGATGCAATATTTGAATATTTCAATGTACATCAAACGTTGTTTTTACTGAATCTTTTTAATTGTAACCCCAAAATTGCTTAAAACGGCATTGTTGTAGTTGCAGCAACTGTAATAACTATAGCAACTCTGATCCCAAGAAATATTGCTTTTTGCAGTGAAAAGAAGAAACCATGTTAATATATTACAATGTAATTATATATTTGTATGATAAATTACGTCATGTGAAAACGTGATGTTATCTAGAGTATACACAGAATCCTGGTACTAGTGCTGACGTATAAGAAACGCGAGAAAATAATTTAAAATATATAACAAACATAACATTATATCATAAAACCCAATTGTTTTTTTTTAGATTTTAACATAAAAACGCATTGTTTACATATAATTCTCTTGGTTTCAATTTTCATTTCGTTGTCTAATCATTTCAATCACGTACATTCCAGTATTCAAGCAAATCTCCGGATCCTGCTTTTTTAATCAAAATCTGTTCTATACAGGATTGTCTCGGTAGTAATCTGACCTAGGTAATGCGTAAGCCTTATCTAACCGTATGTACATTCGTCAGCGCTTTTGCTAATCGCGCTTTCGCTTCCGCGCACAGGCGGATAAAAAGAAAAATGTCTTTGTTAATGTGACATGTACCCATCAACACATTGAATGCATACGAGATCCATACTGTCTTCACAATTTCTTTAATTTGCCATTGATTCCGGGAAATTCCTTATAATCATAATATTATACTGCTCATATCTTTCCCAACGATTTACTAGGCTTATCTAACAACGTATATCGTGACAATAGAACACGTATTGTTTGCATTCAAGGCTGTGCTAATGAAAATCATCGTCCGATGGCAACGTGGCATAGACATGGCGATTTTTGCCTGCAACGAACATAATGACAGGGCTGAAAAAGGGGGAAGATGGACGTGAGAACGAAGAGGAAAGCGAGGGAGAGAATGAGAGGAATTGAGCGGGAGCGAAAGCTTCATAAAATGTTCACCAATGGAGTAGCTTCATTGTTGATGGAGGCGATTGATTATATGAAATGCAGTGCTAATACAAAGTGTCTTTGTTTTCTCTACATTAGCCAGCCCAATTAGGCCGTTGTGCCCACAAGTTCACCAATGTGGAATAACCGAGTTGCACTAACACGTTTTAAATTAATTGGAAATTATAATTGTTCACTCGTGCATGCGGAGTAGATGGTAACTCGTGTTGTATCAGCATCTGTATTGATCAACGGCCAATTATGCCGCAGGGCGCACCATGGCGATGGACGGTATCTTTGCAGCGAATTTGCATCGGTATCAAAAGCGCCGCAACAAGAAAGTACGCCATCCGAACACCTTTATAAGGTGTAAGTTTTCTGCCTTAGAGGCGCGGCACCATACTTAGTGGATTTGCATCCTTCGACTGAAATGTTCGTGGACTGCCTAATATAAAGCCCCGCAATGGCTCGCACTCGCGTGACCATTAACTATAACATCTGTTACTAAATAATCACACATTGCTATCACAGATGTGACAGTTGCGAAAGAGAGCTGTTAAACAGTGGTGTAGCTTCGATCATATAGGTAACGTATTTTTAAATGTGTATGTCAATCTAATTGAAGCTTAAATTATGCTAAATAAAAGTAAGACCCCCAAACTGCAATCAATTGATATTGCTTCGATCTGTGTAACATATATGGTTAAGTTAAATTATTCTATGTCATGCTCAATTTTCCATAGATATTGAGAAATTTCAACATATACCACTAATATGCCCGCCTTTTATTATCATTTTTTCTTGCAGGATTAAAACTGAAATGACCCTAGTTTTATATGTTTGACTATCCTAGGAGATTTCCTAACAGATGAGAGTAATATAATTTACTGCTATAATGATAGTTATTTATTATAGTCAACCATATTCTATGTATCATAACTATATCATAAACCATATCTCATAACTATTCCACGTGAATCCACAACGAAACGAAATAAATTATGACTGGGCTAGGCCTACCCTATTCACTTTATGCCCCCACGGACCTTGCAGATGAACCAATTAACGTTTGACTAGCGTTGCACCTCTAACTCATAAAACCACATGAAGGCATCTGCTTGACTGCAAACAGAATCAGCTATTGTGTGTGCTATACAGCCCGAGCAACTCATTAATGGTAATTAATAATTATATTAATTATCGCAATTATTTATAATGCTAAAGTGGTTTTTACTTTATTATGCTGTACTTTCATCATAAAAATATCTATTTGATGCATGCATGCCACCATAATAATTCTCACGCAATTTGTGTATAATTATACTCGCGCTAATAATAACAGCAAGAGCTAATAATGGGTGTTTATTGGCTCTTGATAACAGTTATGGTACTGCGAGCAATTACTGTGCTACGTGCCAGTAGACTGTTGGCGTTGATTATCGGCACTGATAGATATACTAGAATAATAGAAGTTGTTATTTGGAAGTGTACGTAAAAGTTGAAATATTTGATGGACAGTATAAAGATCTCAGTGTATGGGTATCATTGCAAACATAGGTCTATCAAAATACACGTAGGCCTACATCGACTCAAAACTAATTCAAATCTAGTCAGGAGCTTGCTATACCAGCCCCCCCCCAAATCCAGGTCTGTACCAATTCACTTTGCAGTACTGTTGGGGCCATAGAAATAATATAGGTGTCTCTATATATTTCTATATGGTTGGGACAATGTGTAAGCGCGCAGTACGATGATATTTATTTATTAATATTTATTTAAAAGGTTTGACAACCCCTCCCCCCCCCACCTATCTGCACAGTGACGGAATATGGTTTTCTTTTTTTGTTTGTTTTTTGTTGTTGGTAGTATACCTGCTTTTATCGAGGATTAGTGGAGACAAATAAGCAGGTTTCGTAATGTGTATCGTAAACTACCTTCCTGCTACTGGCATACATTATTGCGTACGTGTATACGTTTTTCTATTATATATTTTAACTAAGACAATAAAGAACGCGCGGAAGGTAGGTATACCTGTCTGACATTTAATGATCCGTGATTAGTGTCTTGTTCTAACTCACGCCTAGTAAGTTAATGTGACGACGCGACAGAATGATCAATTTTCAAGATCAGATGAGTAGTTTAATAGCGTCATTTAGCTCGCGCGAACACAGCGCCGCCACTATATTGATTAATAATTAACAGCAAGTTAATGCCTTGCCGGTGATTTATAAGGTTGGCTAGAGAAAGGGGTCATTTGAGAGCGGGCACGGGAATTAAGTACTTTTCAACAGTGTACCCTATAGTGAGTTGGAGTATTGGGTTATTTATAGGCTTAGTAGGTGACCACTTCGCAAACACTATTCATCCATTCACAAATATAAGCCAAGTTAGCGCAATTTTCGTGCCCGGTATATTACTTCAACGCCACATTTTCTGTTGCAGTATGTCCAAACTACCGGTCAGTTCTGGTCAACACTGGTCATATGGCAACAGTAAATATATCTATAGCTGCAAATTTCACCAACAGCGAATTTTATGCGCGATTGCTCCTATTCATACTGTACGTGTATGTGTGCGTGACGTTTGATTGCCGTGTCGTGATGAAGTGTGACGAAAGAACATGCGAGTTATGTGTGGAGTATGTCGACTCAAGTCTATTAAATGCGTTTTACGCAGAGCAGTTAGGCAGCGCGTGCAATGTGAGGGTTACAGATTAAGAGGCACTTTAAATATGTAGGCTCATATATATATATATATATATATATATATATATATATACTGAATTACTAATTGAAAACGTATTCGGTCGTTGTACTCACCCTTGCGTTTTAACTTGAGCCAGATCATTCTCAGCAATTGCAGCGTCCTTCGTACCATAGTTGATACAACTAGGCGGCGTGTACTTTTTTT
>NW_014577080.1:264969-270741 GCF_000485595.1 Priapulus caudatus
CAAGCATCTCTCAATTTGTTGAACAGTTGCTGGGTGACCTTGATGCGAGGGTTCTCAAATCCGACATCATCGGCACTGCTTGGATGGAAGCTTCAGCATGTTTCTTGTTACCTTTGATTTGATAACATCTTCACTTCCATAGACGAATCTAGTGCGACGAAACTCGTCGTACTGTTGCACTCCAATTGTGAACACCCTTCCTGCATCATCAACATGTTCTCTGGGAAGATATAGGAGGAATTCAGTCTTCCAAACAATTCTGAGGTAAATAGATTGATAAGAATTTTACTGTGAACTTTTCGACAGTCTGATATGAACTTGCGGATAAAGGAAGGGGTGATCTCCTTGTGACCTTGAGCTAATGTAGGCCCCTCTATTGCAGACAAATATTGCTGAATTTCTGGCAGGCAGAGTTCAAGCTTACGAAGATATTCTTTGTCCTCGCGATTTACGAGATCAATGTACCCAGCCGTTGATTTGATTTTCTTGTTGTTGTGTTCTTGTGCTTGGTCTAGGGCTATCTTAGAGAATGCATTGCCTCTTGTGTTGACAACAAAATATCCCGACGCTAACTCCTTGTGCAGTGTGGGGAACTTGATTGGAAGAGTCTTGAGATCGTATATGAACACAGGGACCCAGCGAGCATAATGTGTATGGTCTAGCGAAAAAAATAAGGGTGCAATCGAGTCGAGTGCAACAATTAGCAAGTTTAAGTTAGCTTCTCTGAAGGCCCACACAATCATGAGGACCACCTTGATGTAGTGCAGCACGTGATACCAGTAGCTGAACATAGGGTTGCTTTGTGACTCTGACCACTCTTGAAATGTTGTGATGTCCTCATCTTCTCGAACAGCTTCATACGCGTCCTGCATGGACCGCGCCAAGACCACAGCTAACACTTGCAAGACGTACCGAGCTTTCTTGATGTTGTTGACATCACATACTGCCGTAGTAAAGCCCACAGTGTCCAGCGAGGCAGCGGTGACGATACTCCCCATCCCTGTCCCTTTGAGGAGCTGGCCTATGCAGACCAGCGCAGCCTGTTCAATGTGCAGACCACCCATAAACACAAAGTGAGAATCACCAAAAGCTGCAGGACATGACCGCTGAATAGTCTTCTTTAGCGCATACAATGGCTGATCTGAACATCCGACTGCGACCTGACCCGGATTTAGGTACTGTGTGTATTCCACAGCCATCTCCATGAGGTGATATTGCAGATCAACAGTGTTACTTTTGGCATAGATGACGGGCATAGGGACATTTATTGTGACAATGTCATTTGATTTGTCTCGAGACAGACTTGCATGGTATACTGTTCACTAACCCGGTGAGTCAATGGAATGATTACCTCCCTTCATCATTTCCACTGCTGACGCCAACCAACGATCTTCTTCTCCCAGCTCATTCTTGAAAAGCTCGCTTACTATCGAGTCCTCATAGGCATCAGGCAAGTTTACAGTTTGGATTGGACAGAACATTTCTTTGGGAATTTGAACAGGTGGAACATTGATAAAAGAGTCAAGCGCAGGGCAAGTCTTGTTAACCTTCTCCTCCTCGGTCAGATCTTCTAACGTTAGTATAATAGAGATCAGTGGTGAAAACCAACACAGGAAGAAAGTGGAGGATGGGAGCATAAATAAATAAATAATAAATATATTATAATTAATATAAATAATATAATATAATAATAATATAATAAAATAAATAAATAAATATGCTAGCAGGATACCCGGCGTTGCGCGGGAAATAAAACACTCAGTTGGTGCATGACCACTTGGTTGAAAGAAAAATACAAAAAATATATGACAAATTTAGGTTCCAAACCACGCCCAATCGATTCCTTAATGTTTAAAACCCCAAAATCGACTCAACGAGTCATTCAATAATCGACCAATAGAAAGGACCAAGATACGGCAAAAACAGTTTCGGTCCCTTACCGGCCATAGGGGGGAGGGGGAGGTCCGAGTCAAAATTTTGGCTCATTAAAAAATTTATGTTTATGAAAATATGAACCCAGATTTAACCTTAAACCACTGTCTTTCATAATTTGCAGATTGGCTCTGATACGCTGCATAAGCCTCCAGACTATGAAGGGCTGCGTGGCAAACATTATGTGCTTAGCGGGTTTTGGATTAGAAATATTGTACCATATTGTCGTAATAGGTTATTGCGCTACTGACCATTTGCGTTATTATTTACTATGTATAGCAACATTCTATCAGGATTCCTATTTGCTTAGGTCCTTGCTGCAGCATTTCGTCGGCGCATGCTTTGCTACCTGTCCTCCATATCGACACGACCAGACAAATTAATGTGGCAATAACGTCTGTACACGACAAGCGCTAGGCGCACAGAGAGTAGCTCCGTGAGATGCACTCTTATGCGAGCTACTTAGTACTATTTTTTACTCCTTTTTACACGGCTTACCTTTATTATTTACTTTATTATTATTTATTATAATTTACCCTTTCATAATTTAATACTTAATAGTTTAAACTCGTTTATTAAAAGATTCTTGTAATAGTAGCCACAAGTGTATCAGTCGGGGAATTTTAATAATAAATCGTCCTTTCTTTGACACCCCCGCTAAAAAAGGAAGTATAATGCTCTAAATAAATTGTAAACGGTCTCCGTATATGAATGTAACAAGTGGATTTCTGTGCATTTATTTTTGTAAAAAATTGCAGTTTACTTGAACTAGCTTGTTTTAAATCGTAATTGGAAGTTTACCAGTAACATATGTCACAAACGGAAATGGAAGCAGAGGAATAGCAGAAACTGCTGCCTGATAATCACACGGATAATGCATTTAATTTTACCACTCATGGTAAATATTCGGAATTCTCGTTTCCTTCTCTGGTGAAAAGTGTGATGTACAGCTAGGTGCTAAGAATACGACGAGCAGAATCATCCACACGCACATCGATTGCGCCATACAGCGAATTGGCAAGTGTTTCGAGCGCAGTCAACCTAGATGGTGCCACCGGTGTCGAGCAAGCCAAGTGACGCAGGCTCAGCACAGAGCTAGTTTCGGTCTGGCAGGACTAACTACATCGATATAAAGGTTATGTACGCCGTGACAGTGCCCAGAGTCTCGCTCACATACGATAGTGGCAACATGCGGCTACCGCTGCGGATGTGCGCGTACTTAATATCTATTATGTGTATTCATCCATGGAGTCGTGCAGTCGAATGCAGGAAATTGAGTTTACATCGTAATACCTGTCTGTCGGAGAGCGGGTTGCCTAGGAAATCGGTCATCGACCGAAATAATTGAACCCGAGTGGTGATTCAACTTTTGCTGAACGATCATCACTTTCGGCTACTTATTGCGAGATGCAGTGGTTTGATCATTAATCGGCTTGACATAATTTTGTTCCAAAATCGCGTTCGCATATGAGTTGAAAGTGCGAACCGGAGGCTCTCCATGTGAAACTCACGTGTGATGCCATTCTACACTTACTAGGAAGAGTGCGGCTGTTTATGGACGAAGACGGCGTGTTGCAATCCACCGCAACGAAACTTTCGATCGTATACTGCGATTAAGTGTTTCAATGATCGTAGGCCTACCTACTTATATGAGGTGTACTACGGATAAACATTCTTGTATAAAGACGCAGCAATCGCGATTTGCATTTGCAGGGCACTTGTGGGTCGAAAGATATCCGCGTTGTTACGTACCTAGCTGTGATTGACCACTTAGAGAGGCGTCTACAGAAACCTGTAAGAACGGCTCTTCATGTACCGGTACGATCACCGGTCCTGAATCAGCGCTACGCTGCTGCTGACACCTGAACTGATACAAAGTTGTTATTATTCACGCGAAATTGCTTACTGTAAATTGTGCCGATCCAGAAAAACGTGTACCTTTGTGTGGTGAGTTAGTGGCAAGTAAAATGGTCATGAGATTCAGGAAGTATGTTTCTAAATGACACTATACCCACCCACCCACCAGCACACCAGGAGTTTGGTTAAAAGGAGAAGACATCTGTCGAAAGTGCTCGTTAAGAGATCGTGGAACATACATCATATACTATTCTTATTGAACTACAGCGTTTATACACGCTGGGAAAGTAAGACCTTTTTACGCATATGTAATTTACATCTGCCGAAATACAGGTCTTCAACTACAGAATTGTTACATGCACGATGCGAGAGTTCTGGTAGCTCCATAGGATATGAGACGTATGAATGAAAAATAGGTTAAGTGGTTCGACGCATACTAGCATTGCCGGTTTTACGATGCAGTGTAGGATACATACAATAAATGTAACCCAAACCCTACTCTTGTTGGGTTACATGATGTATCTAGATGCAGTGAATGGTAATCTGTTCAGTCGTATATCCCAAAAAGTATTTTTGGCATTTAGTGTTCTAGTTGCCAGATCGTAATGAACGCTATAGTATATGTAATAGCAAAACGGTGTGAACATGCAGAATATAACCGCTGAAATAATTTCTTACACAGCATACGCGAGTATTGAAGCGATGAACGCGTTTAAATTCACGCATCTTTCTAATTACAAGACCCTGCAGATAATTTAGAGGAAATAAATAAAGCTGGGCTAGTTTAAATGAGGCACAGTTGTATAACGCATAATGAACGCTTTCATGCATATTGAGCTGTCAGCATTCCTAGTGAAATTATCCAAAATGAACAATTAAAGAGAGTCGTCGGCATGGTAAGCCACAAAAGCTTATTAAAAAAGTAAAAGAAGAATGTATCTGCGTGGGGTAATGTACGTAATAATAAATATCGCTTATTGTGATTATGCTCTCTACAAAAGCGGCATACAAATGTTAACGCACTCTATCATCTAGAGGATAATGACCGAGAATAATTAAGCATTATCTAACGATCTAGCATATACAGATCTAGCACTATTAGTTCTCTTACTACAGTGTAACACACAATTTCAGCAATGCTAGTATAGAATCATGGTTAATTCCTATTGATGGACGTATAAAATCGTGGCGCTTTTCAGAAATTTTACTAACACTCCTTAGCTCTGTGAATGCAGACGACAATATTAATTTCTCTGGCTACAGACAGTTGTGATTGTATCCATTAAGTGGTGATACATCGTGGCTCATCCCAGGCAAACATAAAGATGTGCCAACGCTCATTGTTGGGATAAAGATGCATGAAAAAACAGATTATACTATGTTGAAAGTCTGTACGCCGACGTCCAAAATTCGTAATGGTAAGAATAGAACTCTGAGTTTCTGCAGCGTTGCACATGAAGTAATGTTTTGTATGATTTCATTGAGCTCAGTTGAGTGATGGGTGGTAAGATGCTGCGCGAGATACCATTTCTCATTCGCCAGCGGGTTAGCGCCCATTTATCTGCACCCGAGCAGGCATGGCACTTCTGAGTGTGAATTTCGAGCGTGCTCATCAAGTAGCTGTTTGGCACCGAGGGAGGCCTGTAATCTCAATGTAAACGGTGTCAGCTTTGATGTTAGCTCGGAAAAATGAGCGAAACATGGTGATCACAAGTAAGGCGTCAGTTCGCATTTACTCTTTAAAGTTCAATTGCGAAAAAAGTACGCGTATTTAGCTTTGAAGTATAATAGTATATATACTACTATATGTATTAAATATATATATATATATATATATTACAGAATCTAAATAATGAAATTAAATATCACTTCCGCGTTGTCACAGAGAAAAACTCATAGATACTAAAGACGCTCGCATAAATGCTGTCACAAGAACACAAAAGATGTCTAGTTCGTGCGATTTGCAATTTCTACTAATTACAG
>NW_014577080.1:270766-287630 GCF_000485595.1 Priapulus caudatus
GGAGGTCCTTGGTCATAGACACCATAGTTGATTACAACTAGGCGTGGTTGTACGTCAAATCTTGAAAATGCATTGATTATGAAATATTGCGTACTCCTTGTGGGTTATGGCTACAGTGCGTAGCCGCTCTGGTGTGGTGTACACAGTTCGTGCTGCACGTACGGCAGGTGCCTGCCGATGGTTGAAGATACCCGGTGTTGAAAACACAGAGGTGGATGAGGGAAACGCACCATCGACGTGCTACAAAAGATTCCTTGCGTGTATCGTTCATTTGATTAGTCGTTGTTCACGTAAAATTAGTAAATACCGACGTGACGACGATGTTGGTTTTGGATCGGCAACTCGGGGCTGTCGGATCAGCAACACGTCTCTGTTCTCATGTGCGCGCAGCGCCGCATCAAGGTTTGTGAACCTATACGCTCTTGCTGCTATTATAGCGGCAAGCTAGGCCTCCCTCCGTGCCTATCGGCGAATATTATGCGTACCGTAGTTACTTTTTCTGACATCGCTAGATTATTGCGTGGCTGTAGCGTGAACACAGGAAGGCCGCTCATGTCATACTCATATATACCGGTACTCCCTAGCTATAGGGTATTCAGTCACCACAATTCGGAATTACGATAATAATGATGACATATTGGCAGTCTAATATCTATGCTGATACTACTTCATTACACGACAGGAGTCATGTTGTAGTTTAGTGCATATAACCGGAGTATTTCTAGCTTACCGCACCATTTTTACGCAAATACCCCGGCGCCAATGGACCTCTCAGCCTTACATGTCAATGTCGTAAATCCTTTTGAGGTTAATACGTGAAGGTCTGATAACGATGTCTGATGAAAGTATTCGAGAGTTAGCACGCTGCTTTCTCAATTCCTAGATATCATATCGATGTGTCCAACAGGTCGGGCGATACAAATGTAGAGGATTTCCCACTCGGACTATGTACGCACGATGTTCGTTTCGGCCGTGCTGCCGAATTGCGCGTATGCATGAAAGCTATGAACGCAGCATTACTAAGTAACCTGCGCAATTCTAAGTACCGTAGCTCAAACTGTTTACGCTAGTAGAATAGACTAACACGGATGCTCACCGGATATCCTAACATTCAGTTATCGTTATGCGGCACACGGTCTTTGGCTTCAACGTACTCCCCTACATGATTGCACAGACTTAACGAAAGCGAATGCGGGCTAGCGCTAAACATTATTTTCGGCAGTCCGCTCATGCAACTGCTCATTGTCTGTTGTGTCAGTCTGTCATTAAGTCAAATTCGGTGACGAAAATATTCAAAAACAATTAGCGAGAAAAGCGTTATATCTTGCCATAAACAACGCAAAACGATTACTTACGATGGTCGTTGTAAAACGCTGCAGAACAGAGCGAATGTCTAGATAGCATAATAAGTATCAGGAGCACCGCAGGAAATCAAAGCCCACTCTATTCTTCCTACACAAGTAAAGTGAAATTTCATCATGCCTCCCATTATTCCCGCTCTTCGGCTCATGCTTAACACCGTCTTCTGAGTTGTATTCGTGTTCATATTTATACTAATCTATATTGTTACGGTTGGATTTAGGTTCTAATAATATTTTTAGCTCAGCTCAGTATTTTACAATTTTGACAGGTTTGGCGATGGGCTGTGCTGTCCGGGACAATTCGGTATTCCGAGCCTGTTAAGTAACACTTAAAAAACTTTTCGTTTACAAATGATGCTTTGAAACCATTTCAGGTGCTCGAATAGCACACAGACGGTATTAACCATTCAGTTGCGTACACAGCCTTTCATTTCATAATAAACAGTACTATTATCGCGCCCGTTCTATTATTTTATACATTGCCAAACCTAATAATCAAAATTAAACACTCTTATAGAATTGATCGGTCACCGGCTACGGACGCTCATTCAAGTCCGATACAAGATTCACTGCGCATTACTCCGACACTTGCAAGCCCATTCAGCTAAGAATATATTTCCACGCTTTACAAGTTCTATATCTAGTGATATCGAATCTTGCAAGTGTGTCTGCCGCTTGAAACCCTGCCGAATTCTGCACACTTATTAATACGGACTCAGATATGTTTACAATACTATGTATACTTTTGAACATTACATATGTCCGCAGACGCACGCACGCCGCGCCGCGCCACGCACCTCAAGATTTGAGATTGGGATTCGCTCTCAACAAGGATTTGCCCGTGACCCGATTCGTCGACGGATGCAATCGATTTTCATAGTTGATTCCCGGCTCTGTTACCAGTTCTACGTTCTCCCTCTTTCACGCTGCTCGTCGATATTACCTCAGTATACTCTACGCACACTTATATGACAAGGAGAGATAGTAATCCGCGATAGGGGACGGCTTTGATTGGATAGCTATTTTGTCTCTTATTTATTCTTCATTGTTTATTATTTTTCGCTATTTATTGTTTTATTTTAGATTAGAATAGCGCGTTAGGGTTAAATATTTCTATATCCACACTTATGTTTCATATTCACTAGGTTGCTCCGCCTGAGACCTACTTACTATCTACTCCTCACTTTCAATCACCCCGGATCAACGTCCTCTCTTCCCCTCACCCGCTACCTCGCTACCTCCCTCTAACGATCTTCCCCCTACCTATCGTCCCTACATTTCCCATCCACAGCTAGCTCACTCCCTTCAATTATCTCTTCATTATCTACTTTCTCCCCTCGTTTGACATCCTCGAGCCTTCCCCACCCACTTCCTCTCTCTTACATCCAACCCGCGCCTTAATCTTAAGGAGAGCTCCAACAACACAGCGGGCGACTGGTCCACTGAACATCAAGACTTTATGATTAAGAGATTGAGATTGTCTTCCGAAGGCGTCGTAAGTCTTAACACAAAGGCTTTCGTTTCTGTCGATGAGTTCAAACGAAGACCAGGCACAGGAATCTACGGTTATTGCAGTAATACTAGCGTCAGTAAGCTTATAACTGTTTCGAAATGGTCTTAGGTGCGCTTGAGTGTTCTCAGATTGTTTATGTATGTTTATGCTGTGTATGTACTGTGGTTATTGGTGTTAATGCAGTTTTGATGTATGTTTATTTCAGCTCGTAATTCGCCGCATGCTATTGCGGCTGCCATAGATATTGCCAAGGTAACTTTTTGTTAATTTGACTGATTATTTGAATATCTTTCAATCACATCAAACGTTTTTTTAAACTGAAATCTATTGCTTAGTTGTAACCCTCTAAATTGTTAAAAACAAGGCATTGTTGTAGTTGCAGCAACTGTAATAACCTATAGCAACTCTGGCTAACCCACAGGAACCTATATGCTTTGTTACAGGTGAAAAAGAAAGAAACAATGGTTACTATATTGTACAACTGTAATTGTAGTATATTTGTATGATAAATTAGTTCGTCATGTGAAAACGTAGACTGTCTACGGTCTAGAGTATACACAGAATCGATCGGTACTAGTGCCTGACCCGGATAAGGAAACGCAGCAGAAACATATTCTACAATATATCCCAACAAACCATCAACATCCTGATGATCATAAACCCACATTGTCCATTTCCTTATCCCGATTCTTACACCCATAAAAACGCCCAATGCTTCTCCAATATCAATTCTCTTCAGGTCTTCAATTTTCATTTCGTCTGCCTACTCGAATCATCCAAATCCCGTACATATCCAGTGATTCAAGCAATCTGCCGGAATCCCTGCATCTTTTAATCAAATCTGCTATCCCTATCACAGGTCGCTGTCTCCGGTAGTAAATCTGCCTACGTAGATGCGTAAGCCTTATCCTAACCCGCTATGTAACATATCGTCGCACCCCGCGCTTTATGCCTCAATCGCGTTCTTCCTCGCGCACGCGGCATTAACAAAGACACATCGATCCTTTTTGAATATGACACTTACCGATCAAACCATTGAACTGCAATCGAGCCCACTCCCCATACTCGCTCTTCACAATTTCTCTTAGATTTTGCCACTTGATTCCGGAACTTCCTGGTACTAATCATCCAATATGCATTGATGTCCTCATTACTCTCTTCCCTCAACGAGTTTACTAGGTCTTATCTACAACGCTATATCGTGACAACGTAGGGACTCACGTATTGGTTGCATATCAAGGCGTGGGTGCTACCCTATGGAAAATCATCGTTACCGATGGGCAACGTTCCGCATAGACAATGGCGATTCTTTGCCTGACAAGCGAAATAATGATCAGGCTGAAAACGGCGGGAAGAATGGACGTGAGAACGGGAAGAGCGACAAGCGAGGAGAGAACATAGGCCAGAGAGAATTGAGCGGGACGCGAAGACCTTCACAAAAATGTTCACCAATTGGACCAGTAGCCTTCATTGCATCATGCACTCGTCCAGCGCTCGCCATGTTGAATATACTCATGAAATTGCAGTGCTAATACAAAGTGTCTTTGTCCTTCACTTACATCTCAGCACGCACCCAATTAGGCGTTGTGACCCACAAGTTCACCCAATGTTGGAATAACGAGTTGCCAACTAACACGTTTTACATTATTGGAAAATCATACTAATCTGTCTCAGCTCGGCGTGCCATGCGGCGAAGTAGACTCGGTAACTCGCTGCTATGCTCCCTCCGCCATCACCTGTATTGCGATCAACCCGGCCAATTATTTGCCGCAAGGGGCCAGCTGCGGCATGGACCCGGCTTATCTTCTTGCAGGCCGACATTTGACAAGTCCCGGTATCAACAATGCGCCGCAACAAGAAAAGTACCGCATCGAACACCTTATAAGCAGTGTAAGTTTTCTGCCTTAAGCAGGCGCAGGCACCATATTAGTGGTTAGTTTGCATCCTTCGACTGAAATGTTCGTGGACTGCTAATATAAAGCCCGCAATGCGCTCGCACTCGCAGTGGACATCACTAATAACATCTGGTTACTAAATAATCCAAGTTGCTGATCACAGTGTCGACAGTTGCGAAAGCAAGACGCTGTTAAAAACAGTGGTGGCTAGCTTTCGATATAGGTAACGTATTTTTTAAATATGTGCTATGTCAAATCTAATTGAAGCTTAAATAATGCTAAATAAAAGTAAGCCCAAACTGCAATCAATTGGATATTGCTTCGATCTGTGCTTAACAGTGCATGGTTAAAGTTAAAATTATCTATATGTCTATGCGTCCACAGATCTTTCCATACGATATTGAGAAATAGGTACAAAACAATATACCTATTTGCGCCATTTCATTTTTATCTTGCGGATTAAACTGAGATGAACCTGTTTTATATGTTTGACTTATTCCTAGGAGATTTACCTACACAGCATGAGAAGTAATATTAATTTCACTGTATATGATAGTCGATTTCAATTTTCGTTAACCATGATTCTATGTTATCACTAACTATATACATAAACCATTTCTACACTAATATTCCACAAGTGATCATCCACGAAGAACGGAAAAAAACTTATGACTGGGCTAGGCCTACCCTATTCACTTTTATGCAGCCCCAGGACCTTGCCCAGATAACCAATTAACGTCCTTGACTAGTGTGCATCCTCTAATCATAAAACTCATGTTAGGATCCTGCATTGATGCAACCATGAATCAGCTCTATTGTTGTGTGCTTATACCCACAAGCAACCGAGCAATCATTAATGGTAATTTAATATATATTAATTGATATCGCAATCCTATTACTATATGACTTACAAGTGGCTTTATTACCTTTATTATCTGTACTTTCATCATAAAAATTCTATTGTATGCATGCCAATGCCACATAATAATGCTCACGCAATTGATGTATAAATTATTACTCGCGACCTCAATCAATAACAGCAAGAGAATAATAATGGTGTTTATTGGCTCTTGGATAACAGGTTATGTACTACGCGAGACAATTACTGATTGCTACAGCGTGGCAGTAGCACTGTGGCGCTTGAATTATCGCCACTTGAATAGATATACCTAGCAATCAATGAGAAGTTCGTTATCTTTGGAAGTGTACGTACAAAGTTAGAAAAGTATTGACATGCGAACAGTATAAGATTCAGTGTCATGCCACGGTATCACGCTGGCAAACACTAGGTCTATCCCACACCTATCACGGCTATCTGCTACATCGACTTCACCTCTCTCTCTCAGGAGCTTGCTTGATACGCCAGCCACCCCCCCCCCACAATCCCAGGTCTTGTACAATTCACTTTGCTCCAGTACTGTCTGGGCCATGAGATAATATAGGCTAGTCTCTATATATTTCTATATGGTTTCGGGGACAATGTGTAAGCGGCGAGTACTCGCGATGATATTTACTTTATTAATATTTATTAAAAGGTTCTTACAACCCCGCCCACCCCCCTCCACCTCATCTGCAACTAGTGACCGGATTTTATGCGTTTCTTTTTTTTGTTTGTTTTTTCTTTCCTGTTGTTTGGTAGCCAGTATACTGCTTTTTATCGAGGACTTTAGCTGGATAGACAGAATTAAGCAGTGTCTTCGTAAAATTTGTGTATCGTAAATAACCTTCCTGCTGTACTGGCTCATGCCATCTATGGCGTACGTAGTATACCGGTTTCTCTCTAATGCTAATACTATTTGTACTTAGACAATAATAGAACGGCGGCGGAACAGTATCGTGCCTATTTACCTACGCAGTACCTGTGAAGTTATTTAATTGCATCCGCATGTGTGACTTTATGGGTCCTTGCCTTAACTCACGCGTCTCCTAGTAAGGTTAATGTGACGACGGCGACAGAATGATTCAAATTTTTCAAGCATCAGCAATGAGTAGTATATAGCGTCATTGTAGCTTCGCCGACACAGCGCCGCCACCTATATTGTTAATAATTAACAGCCAAGTTTAATGCCTTGGCCCGCTGATTTATAGGTTGGCTAGAGAAAGGGGTTCATTTGAGAGCTGGCCGGGAATTAGGTACTTTTCACCAGCTGTACCCTATAGTGGTTGCGAGTATTGGTTATTTATAGGAGTATAGTAAGTGACCAACGTTCGCACAAACCACTATGTCATCACTCACAAATAATAAGCCAAGTTTAGCGCAATTTTCCTAGGTTCGTGCCGGCTATATTACATCAACGGACACATTTCTGTATGCAGTATGTCCAAATCTTACGGGTCAGTTCTGGTCAACACTGGTCAATATGGCAACAGTAAATATATCTATAGCTGGCAACATGTTCACAACAGGAACCTTTTTATGGCGCCGATTGTCCTAGTTCTACTGTACGTGTATGTGTGCGTTGCACGTTTGTTAGCGCGCCAAGTGTCGTGGATTGAAGTGTGACGGAGAAGAACATTGCGAGTGCGGTATATGTGTGGAGTATGCTCGACTCAACGTCTAGTTAAATGCGTTTTAGCAGAGGCAGTTAGGCAAGCGCTGATGCAATGTGAGGGTTACAAGATGTGTAAGGGCACTTTAAAGTATGTAGGTCACTAGGTCTATATATATATATATATATATATATATATATATATATACTGGTTAGTACAGTTTTGACCAGAAGCTATATAGCTATAACCGATTTGAACTTCATTTTTCTCAAAAAAGGTTTTAATGTTTTAAGTTTTGTATGGCAAGATTTAATATTCCCATATTCGTCTACTTTACATGCAAATACCTTATTCTCTGTATACGATCGTATCATCCCAGCAAGCTGCCAACAAAGCTATTTTAACGACACTGCATGAAGTCTATCTGTATTTAGGCTCCCTATGTGCGCATGAAGGGCAACATTTCAGTGTCCTATTCACGATTAAAAATAAGAATCGGTTATGATTTAGCCCGCGGAGTTCCAATATTAATGTGTCAGTTCTAATGTTATCAGATTGCCAGCGGATTGCCATCAATGCAGATTTAGATTATTATAACATGGAACGAAGAACAGAGATGACAACTGTGAGCAGAGCAGCAATATGGGGATGGGAAGGATTCGATGTGGTGACTAGAAATTGTCAGTGTTGTCCACATGCTATAATAGCAATTCCTGCTAATTTTGTTGTGTATTTTCGTGTAAAGCTCCGGGAAGATTAAACCTTGATAAATAGCACCCAATGGTTTCACGTGAACGGAATAGCCTGGCTGAGTGAACCTAGCTCAGCCTTGCATGCACATTATATGGAATGGCTGCATGGCGAGTGTATTCCCTAGATGACAGGTTTTCGCCGACTGTCATCTACACACTGATAGATAATGCATGCGTTCCCACCTTATATTTTTGTGTTCTATTCTAACTACATATATCATCAACCCACGAAAGTTTGTTAGTGCTTAAATATCTTGATAGTCAGGAGGCTTATGCACATTTATCTGCAAATTATGACAGACTTTTTTGGGTATCAAATCTGGGTTCATATGTTCCTCAACAAATACCCCTTTTAAGAATTTTTTTGAGGAGCCCAAAAATTTGATCCCGGGAAACTCCCCCCCCCCCCGCTATGGGCCCGGTAAGGGACCCAAAACTGTTATTTGCCATATCTTTGCCCTTCTTTGGTCGTTTTGAGCAAAGTTAGAGTCGATTTTGGGGTTTTAAACATCAAGGAATCGATTGGGGGTGGTTTGGAACCTAAATTTGTCATAGGTCACGTGATATCGTTTTTTCGGGTTCACCTCGCGGGCCCGAAAATGGGTTTTCACATATCTCGGCTATTTTCTCAAAAAGTTAGAGTCAATTTTGGGGTTTTGAGGTCAAAGGATTTATTAGATACACATGATACACTTTCAGACTCCTGGAAATTTGGGTTCACCTGGTAGTAGTACACGTAGTGAAAATCTGACTGACAGTCCGCAATCGTCGTCGGTCACTTGTTACATACACAGCCTACCCTAACTGCATATCATCCTGTACATGCTTCAATTAGAGATTTGTGCACTTCCTGGTGAAAGTGCAGAAAGAAAGGCACATGACATTGTTCTTAGCGCATTTGCATAACTGGCACTTGAGTGTTCGGCAGCGACAAATGCCAGTCACGATCTCGAGGTTTGGTCTTGCTGCGTCCGTGGTCCATTGAATGTGGAGTTGGTTCTGATAGAGTTTCCATCCACACATTCAAGAGGAGGGCTGGGGATCTGAGTGAGAGTGTTACCCCACACCCATCCTGCCTGATAGGCGCTGCGACGTACCGCCAGTCTGAAGGAATCCAATGAAGGTGGGAGGTCCCTTAACTCATCAGAACTTGAGGCCTGGAACATTGAGAACCGCATTTCATTTAGATCTTGGTACACAGCCCTCTTTGAGTATACATAGCACACAAAATCCACAAGTATCTTTTCTGTGCTGAGGATCACTTGTTCTGCTGGGCACCAGCTCAGTTGTTTAAATGCCTCTGTCAGTTCATCCCTCATCGAGCACTTATTCCATTGAGAAAACCACATCTTCTTGGTCAGCTTGTAGAAAGAGCAGGTAGAATCGGCGCCAGTGAAGCAGTGGAAGAATGGCAAGGCTAAGCAGACGTCCTCCCCTAGTGACTCATAACAAACATTGACATGAATGTTCTTCCTGTTCTTTCCAGAGTTAAAATCAACATGAAGCTCAAAGTCAGGGTCGATCTTGAGGAACTGGGGCATAAAGGCGAGAAGAATGACAATGACGTCCGAATCAACTGTCCGTACAGTCAATCGCGATAAACCACATGCCAACATGTCAATTATATGGCACACCATCCTGTTGTCCGCCTCTTCTAGGGTTTCCATCTTTGGCATGTATATAGTCTTTTCACCAGCATTCGTTAGAACATTTCCAAGACCATTAGTGACACAGAAATCTTTCTTCCAGGACCAGGAGGATGGGTTACCACAGCTTTCCGCAATTAGTGCATTAAGTCTGGTCTTGTTCTGATCATCTGTGAGAAAGGATTTAGACATATCCTTCGGGACAGTGCTATCACCAGTAAAGTTAACTTGCTGTCCTGAACCTTTGGACTTCCTTTCCGAGCGGGTGGGGCTCTTGATGCTTAACGGGTTATACTGGTCTGCTACAATATCGATTCGAGACGTGCCCAGGCTTGTGGCAGTGTTCTCAATGCTTTGCAGGACCCTGGAGACAAATTTATTGAAGGTTGACCCCTCTGGAAGGACTGCAGCCTGCGCTCGGATGATCACTGAAAGGTCAGCAACGAGACCTTTGACATTTGTTGGACTTGGTGTAACCGCGTTTTCGGTGATGTCAGCCAAAATCTGTGACTTTGAACTGTGATAAGGGGATCTATCCTTTTTGACGAAGCACTAAGGTAATCCGGTTATCTCCCCCTCGAAAAGTTTCTTTGTCTCCGATTAACGGTTCTTGCAAGCATCTCTCAATTTGTTAAACAGTTGCTGGGTGACCTTGATGCGAGGGTTCTCTTGGAAGCTTCAGCATGTTTTTTGTTACCTTTGATTTGATAACATCTTCACTTCCATAGACGAATCTAGTGCGACGAAACTCGTCGTACTGTTGCACTCCAATTGTGAAGCACCCTTTCCTGCATCATCAACAAATGTTCTCTGGGAAAGATATATGAGTGAATTCCAGTCTTCAATAACAATTCTTAAGGTAAATAGATTTGATAAGAATTTTACTGTGAACTTTTTCGACATTCTGATTATGGAACTTGCGGATTAAATGGAAAAGGGGTGAATCGCCTTGTGAACCCTGAGCTATATGTAGGCGCCTCTATTGCAGACAAATATTGGTGCATTTCTGGCAGGCAGAGTCACGCTATACAAGATATTCTTTGTCCCGCGATTTACGAGATCAATGTACCTTCAGCCGTTGATTTTGATTTTCTTGTGTTGTGTGTCTATGCTGGTCGGCAGCGGCCATCTTAAGAGAAATGCATTTCCTCTTGTGTTGACAACAAAATAATCCCGGACCTAAATCTCCTGTGCAGTGTGGGACCTTGATTGGAAGAGTCTTGAGAATCGTTATATGAACACAGAGACCCAGCGAGCATAATGTGTATGGTCTAGCGAAAAAAAAATAAGGGTGCAATCGAGTCGCGTGCAACAATTACAAGTTGTTAGTTAGCTTCATCTGAAGCCCACACAATCATGAGGACCACCTTGAATGTAGTGCAGCACAATTTGTGATATCGCAGTAGCTTGAACAATTAGGGTTGCCTTGTGACTCGTGACCACTCTGAAATTGTGATGTCCTCATATGTTTCGAAAACAGCTTCATACGCGTCTGCATGGACCGGCGCCAAGACCTACAGCTAACACTTGCAAGACGGTGTAACGCGACTTTCTTGAATGTGTTGAAATATCACATATGCCGTAGTAAGCCTCACAGGTGTCAAGTCGAGGCCGGGGTGACGATACTCCCCATCCCTGTCCCCTTTGAGGAGCTGGCCATGCAGACCAGCGGCAGCCTGTTCAATGTGCAGGCCAGCCCATTAAATCGTCAAAGTGAGAATCACCAAAAGGCTTGCAGGACATGAACGCTGAATAGTCTTCTTTTAGCGCATACAATGGCTGATCTGAACATCGCGATCTTGCGACCTGACCCGGATTTAAGGTACTGTGTGTATCCACAGCCATCTTCGATGAGGTGATATTGCAGATACTCAACATGTGTTACTTTTGGTCATAGATGACGGGCATTAGGGGACATTTTATTGTGTACAATGTATTTGGATTGTTCCTTCGAGACAGACTTGCATGTATAACTGTTACTCCAAGCCGGTGAGGCCAACTGAATGATTACCTCCTTCATCATTTTCGACTAATGATCGCCAACCAATACGAACTCTTCTCCCAGTCATCTCTTGAAAAGCTCGCTTACTATCGAATCCTCATAGGCATCAGGCAAGTTACATCAGATTTGGATTATGGACATGAACAATTTCTTTGGGAATTTAAAGCAGGTGGAAACATTGAATTAAAAAGTACAAGTCGCAGGGCAACGTCTTGTTAACTCTCTCTCTCCTCGCCTCAGATTCTAGCACGTTAGTATATATATAAGACAGTGGTGAAACCAACACAGGAAAGAAAGTGGAGCTGGGAGCCATAAATAAGATAAAGTAATAAATATATTATAATAATAATAAATAATATAATATATATAATAATATAATAAAATAAATAAATAAATATGCTAGCAGGAAATCCCGGCGTTGCGCGGAAATAAAACACTCAGAGTGTGAATGACCACTTGGTTGAAAGAAAAATGCAAAAAATATATGACAAATTTAGGTTCCAAACCACGCCCAATCGATTCTCAATGTTTAAAACCACAAAATCGACTAACTTTGCTCAAATCGACCACAAGAAAGGCAAAGATACGGCAAATTAACAGTTTCGGTTCCTTACGGGCCCATAGGGGGGAGGGGGGGGGAGTTTCCCGGGATCAAATTTTTGGGCTCCTCAAAAAAATTCTTAAAAGGGGTATTTGTTGAGGACCATATGAACCCAGATTTGATACTCAAAAAAGTCTGTCATAATTTTGCAGATAAATGTGCATAACCTCCTGACTCATCAAAAAATTCATGTTTAGGAAAATATGAACCCAGATTTGACCCTTAAAAATGTCTTTCATAATTTGCAGATTTGGGCTCTGATACGTGCATAAGCCTCCAGACTATGAAGGGCTGCGTGGCAACATATATTTGTTAACGTTTGGTTAAATTTGTAACATATTGTCGTAATAGGTTATTGCGCTATGACCATTTGCGTTATTATTTACTATGTATACAACATTCTACAGGATTTCCTATTTGCTTTAGGTCATTGCCTGCACATTTCGTCGGCGCATGCTTTGTTAGTGTTCCTCCCATATTCGACACGCCAGACTAAATTAATGTGCAATAACGTCTGTACACGAAAAGCGCTAGCGCACAGAGTAGCTCCGTGAGATGCACTTTATGCGAGCTACTTAGTACTATTTTTTACTCCTTTTTACACGCTGTACCTTTATTATTACCTTTATTATTATTTATTTATAATTTACCTTTATATTTATTATACTGTAATTAGTTTTAAACTCGTTTTATTAAAGATTCTTTGTTAATAAGTACCACAAGTGATCAGTCGGGGAATTTTAATAATTAAATCGTCTTTCTTTGACACCCCCCTAAAAAAGGAAGTATAATGCTCTAATAATTAAACGGTATCCGGTATATGAATGTAACAAGTGGATTTCTGTGCATTTATTTTTGTAAAAAATTGCAGTTTTATTGAACTAGCTTGGTTTAAATCGTATTGGAAGTTTACCAGTAACAATGTCACAAAGGAAATGGAAGCAGAGGAATACAGAAACTGCTCATGATAAATCACACGGATAATGGCATTTAAATTTTTACCACTCATGGTAAATATTCGGTAATTCTCGTTTCTCTTCTTCGTGAAAAGTGTTGATGTACAGCTAGGTGCTAATGAATAGACGAGCAGAATCATACACGCACATCGATTTGCGCATACAGCGAATTGCAAGTGTTTTCGCGCAGTCAACCTAGATGGTGCCACCGGTGCGAGCAAGCAACGGCTCAGCACAGAGCTAGTTCGGTCTGGCAGGACTAACTAGCAGTCGAGTATAAAGTTATTACGCCGTGACATGGTCCAGCAGTCTCGCTCAATACGATAGTGGCAACATGCGCTTACCGATGCGGATTGCCGCGTACTTAATACTACTTATGTGTATCATCTCATGGAGTCGTGCAGTCGAATGCAGCGAAATTGAGTTTACATTGTAATACCTGTCTGTTCGGAGAGCGGGTTTGATAGGAAATGGTCATCGACCGAAATAATTGACCGAGTGGTGCATTAACTTTTGTGACGATCATCACTTTTCGATACTTATTGGCGAGGATGCAGTGGTTTGATCTTATCGGCTTGACAATAATTTTGTTCCCCAAAATGCTCGTTCGCATATGAGTTGAAAGTCGAACGGAGCTCTCTGTGAAACGTCACTGTGTGATTCCATTCCTACACTACTAGGAAGAGTGCGGCTGTTTTATGGAAACGCGTGTTGCAATCCACCGCAACGAAACTTTCACGTATATGCGATTAAGTGTTTCAAGTGATCGTAGGCCTACCTACTTATATAAGGGTGTTACTACGGATAAACATTCTTGTATAAAGCACGCAGAATTCGGCGGATTTGCATGTGCAGCACTTTGTGGTCGAAAGATATCCCGTTGTTACGTACCTAGCTGTTTATTGACAACTTCAGAGAGGCGGTCTACAGAAACCTGTAGGAACCTCTTCATGTAACCGGTACTGATCACCGGTCCTGAACAGCATACCTGCTGCTGATACCTGATACTGATACAAGTTGTTTTATTATTCACGCGAATTGCTTACGTGTAAATTGTGCGATCAGAAAAACGTGTACCTTTGTGTGCGTGAAGTTAGATGCAAGTACAATGGTCATGAGATTCAGGAAGTATGTTTCTAAATGACAGCTATAAGCTCACCCACCAGGAGGTTTGGTTAAAAGAGAAGACATCTGTCGAAAGTGCTCGTTAGAGAGATGTGGAAACATACATATTACTATTCTTATTGAACTACAGCGTTTACACCTGGAGAAGAAGATCCTTTTTACGGCATATCTAATTTACATCTGCACGAAATACAGGTCTTCCAACTACAGATTGTTACATGCACGTATGCGAGAGTTGTGTAGCGTCCAAGGATATGAGACGTATGAATGAGAAATAGGTAAGTGTTCGACTGCATACTAGCATTGCGCGTTTTACGATGCAGTGTAGATACAATAATGTAACTCAACCCTACTCTTGTTGGGTTACAGCCAACACAGGATTGTATCTAGATGCAGTGAATGGTGATCTTGTTCAGTCGTATATCCCAAAAAGTATTCTTGCATTTAGTTGGTTCTAGTTGTGCCAGATCGTAATGAACGCTTATATATATGTAATAGCAAAACGGTGTGAAATGCAAACTATAAACGCGCTGAAATACATTTTTACAAGCATACGCGGAGTATTGAACGATGGACGCGTTTTATTAAACGCATCTTTCTAATTACAGACCCTGCAGTATAATGTTAGAGGAATAAATTAAAGCTGGCTAGTTTAAATTTGAGCACAGTTGTATACGCATAATGAACGCTTTCATGCATATTGAGCTATCAGCCATTTCCCTAAGGTGAAATATCCAAAATGACAATTAAAGAGAGTCGTTCGCAATGGTAAGCCACAAAAGCTTTAGTTAAAAAAAGTAAAAGAAGATGTTATCTTGCGTGGGTAATGTGACGTAATAAAAAATATCGCTTATTGGTGATTATGCTCTCTAAAAGCGTGCATGACAATGTTTAGATTCTATCATTAAGGATAATAAGGAATAATTAAGTACAAACTATCTAGCATAACGATCTAGCAACTAAGTTTTCTTACTACAGTGTAAACAATTTTCGCAATGCTGTTTCGACCTCTTTAATTACTATTGATGGACGTTTAAAATGTGGCGCTTTAATTTTACTAAAACTCCTTGCTCTGGGATGCGAGACAATATTAATTTCTCTGGCTACAGACAGTTGTTGATTGCTATCCATAAGTGGTAGTCATGTGGGCTGCTCCCCGGGCAAAGCTGGTGCCAACGCTCATTGTCTGGGAACTAAAATCATGTTGAAAACAGATTTCTATTTGACAGCTGTACGGCCGCGTCCGCAAATTCGTAATGGTAGGATAGAACTCTTGAGTTTCTGCACGTTGCACAATGGAAGTAAATGTTGTTTGTATGATTTCATTGAGTCAGTTGACAGTGATGGGTGGTAAAGTGGCTGCGCGAGATACAATTTCTCATTTCGCCAGCGGGTTAGCGCCCATTTATCTGCACCGAGCAGGCCATGCAGCTTCTGAGTGTGAATTTCGAGCGTGCTCATGCAGTTGCTGTTTGCAAGAGGGAGCTGTATCTCAATGTAAACGGTGGTCAGCTTTGATGTTCAGTCGGGTGAAAGAGCGACACATGGGTGATCACAAGTAAGGCGTAAGGTTCCATTTACTTAAAACGTTCAATTGCGAAAGTAACGCGTATTTAGCTTTGAAGTAATATATATATATATATATATATATATATTCGCTTGTCACAGAGAAAACTCATAGGGATACTAAAGACCCTCGCATAAAATGCGTGTCAAAAAGATGTTAGTTCGTGCGATTTGCGAATTCTACTAATTACCAAATGTTCGTAGTGGCGATATTTGCACGTATGTTTTTGCCGTTTTGATATGAGAGATGCAACAATTATGCGTCTGTTTTGAACTGCTACCTCGTGAATGTTGTGAGAGGTCGTTGTGAGAATGCAAGCGAGCTCTTCTTTCAGGCATATTGTGGTGCTATTTCGAGAGTGCTGCAATTTCAGATACTCAGTAATTAAATAAGTACTGTTTGAAATGTGTGATTGTTGAATTGTAATATGGGCGTGTGTGTCCATTTGCAATCGGAATTCGCCGAGTTGGTGCGGTGTAGTCATGTGAATGACACGCCTCTTTCCGCATAGCGTCTTCTCCGACTAGTAATCACCCTGTCACTTTTAATTTGCGAAGCGTTTACATCAATTTGTCAAAGGAAACGAGACATTCTTCTACGGGCATGATTGTCCGTGAGCCCGTGGCGCCCCCACCTTCGCGATGCGTGCGTACCGCGGAAGACTCATTCTCACGCAACAGCTGTCTCTTACACGTTTTATGGGAAGGGTGACTGCTTTATCGGTGGACAATGATCTATTTGTTGCGCAGCATTGCGGAGGCGGGTCAGCTACCCGCGTTTATGTGTATCTACGCGCAGTAAAGAAGCTCTCGTTTCGATGATTATGCTAAAGATTATACTAAGGTTATGCACCGTGCCTCCACACCCCGAGTATTCTTAGTACACATAAGAGGGCCGAGAACAATGCACATATATACTTCTTCTGAGTAGTCCAAGTTCAAATTCACATAGATATA
>NW_014577080.1:287867-303417 GCF_000485595.1 Priapulus caudatus
GGGTGTTGCTGTTGCCGGTGTTGCTGTTGCGGGTGTTGCTGCTGCCGGTGTTGCTGTTGCGGGTGTTGCTGTTGCCGGTGTTGCTGTTGCGGGTGTTGCTGCTGCCGGTGTTGCTGTTGCGGGTGTTACTACTGCCTGTGTTGCTGAATGCTTGTCCAAGGTAGCCAGCCACATCTCCGTAGTTCTCGCCATACGTGAAGTGATCTCTAAAGGGCTCGGAGGCAATGCAACGCATCTCGCTCATCCTCACGTCCCCAACGCCGATCACGTATATCTCCACGCCATCTACAACAAATTTTAGTAAAAGTTATTCATTTATTTATTTATTTATATTTATATGTCTATCTTCAAAGAGCAGTTTCGTGCAAAGAGGCATTTTTACGTTCTACGCCACTCCTCGTATATTCGTTACCAGTGTATAGGTAAATAATTGCACCTTCCTCATATTGAAGTGGTTCTGCATGCATATATGTATATTCACTTATGAAAGATTAAAGTAACGCCTCAAAGGTACCGGGAGTGGCGCACTGTCGTCGCGTGCGTTGTTGATGGAGATGCTAGTAGTATGCATTATTAACACCGATCGGCGGCTTCAAAGTAGTTTCCCGCTGCTATCGGTCGCCACCACGTGTCTGTTGGCTGAGTACGGCGGTGGCGTACCGACTGTTACGGCAACCTGCTCACGGAGCTAGCTAGGTTTTGTGTGCATGGTAACGAGGTACGGGCTTCGTCGAAGAACCGACGTTGTTTAAGCGATTAGACCCGAGAGAGCTAGTTACGGGGGGCTTCTACGCTTAGACCGTCACGTTGTTTCTTATAGGAGAATCTTGTATTTATAGGAGTTTCTTGTATAAGGAGATTAGGAGAATCTCGAGATCGTGTGCATGCGATGGCAGAATCGGGACAGATGGAGCGGGCCACCACCTCGCACCGGGCCATGCATCACTGTGGTTATTCCGTCAGTGTTCGATTGCGCGCGCACGCACCAGCAGCAGCACCAGCACTGCACTGCCTGATCAATGTGATCGGGAGGGTTCTGTATGCTTTCCACTTAGTAGTCTCCACATCCGAATTGCGGAGGAGTATTTGATGGAGAGTAGTTGGATTTATATGGGAAGCCATTGACAGGGATAAAGGGATAAGTTGCTATGCAGACCTCCGTGCTTTGTCGCGTTACACTCCATAAATAGTGTTGGACATGGATGAGCATTAATGAAAGAAATTACGTTTAATGTACGATAAACTGACCAGACTCAGACGCTGCTCTGTGTTTACTTGCCGCCGATATACGAACCAATACAATACTTGGCCAAGAGCGCTCACGCAACGTCGCATTAAATTGCACGTTTTGTGCTATATATCGCGGTAGAAAAACTGGTTACATTTTTCTAGCCTCGAGCTGTAAACTGTAAAAGTGAAAAAAAGCTCGTCAGTGTTTGTTCTTCTGCCGTATAAGCGACCGTCTTAACGAACTCGTAAGTCTTCGTTCACGGTATAGTTGCCACAACCGATGGGGCAGTGTGGGAGGGAGAGGCCATGCAGTGCATGGGTGAAACAACGCAGAATCAATTTTCATCGCCGTAAATGTGAGGAATCTGAAAGGGGCAGAATAATGACAGCAATAATGTTTACGTTCAGTTCTACGTGTGAAGTCCAGCAAGGTGCCCGCGAAAAATCTGTATTAGCTTGAGTTTGAGACTGTGGAGATTTCACTCGGGTTGATGCAATTTATTAGCACCCATAAAACATTCTTTGGTGCGAAAAAAACGGTGCTTTGTCGAAATGTAATGGAATCAGGAATCTAATAATGGAGGGAAAATAAATAAAGGGAGAGGCTCGTGGGAGTGAACGCTGAGATTAATAGCAAGAGGAACCTTCATACGATTCTAGTCAGAATGTCGATAAATTTTAAAGCCGTTGGCAGATTGTGCTTGTCTATAGTGTCTATCGAAAAACACATTGTTACAGCAACATGGTGTTTTGATTGGCTTAAATGTCATTTCGGTGGGAATTGATTTCGAGGTGATATATGTCTTTCCATTAGGTTGTCAGCCACTTTTTGAAGCATTCGCTCTTCCCAATTTGTTTGCACAGAGTACACAAAGGGACTCGGCAGTAAGAAATGGGCCACGCCAAGAGAGGTGGCAGAGAACACGATCACCATAAATTTCGCAGTTCTCTCGCCGCGGATACCTGCTGGTTAAATGGCTCTTAGATCGTCTGTTATGCGTAACAGAACGTGTAGAAGTGTATTCGCGCAGTCATCACCTCGAACTGCCTGGGGGTGATCTCTTCAGTGCTACTGTCGACGTCTACAAAGGCATTTGTTTCCGATTGAAAAGCTCATTGCGAAGTACCGCGTGGGAAACTCGACCTAGGGTTAGGGCTGTTCCTCCGAGCTATAGCCGTAGCGAGGTAGCTAGTGCATGAGCTGCGTGCCTGCTAGTGTCTGTTAGTAAATGGATGATGCGCGTTCTATAATTAATTATCAATTAGGCAGCGAATGGTAAGTTGACACGCATGTCAAATCCCTGGTATAGCAAACTCGAGTACTTTTCCTTGCAAGCTGCTCACTGCAAGTCGTTACTTCTGCCAGTATGTATTATTCAGGCAATAGAGAGCAGAGATTCGCCACTGAGATTTTTGTCTGTTTGCTGTTTAGGTTAATGCGTATCGTTTGTCACGATTCAAGGAGCACACGTGTATATGCGTAGAATAGTTACCAACATCATAATCAGTGTCCGTGCATTATCCATGTTAAAGCTATGAATGACAATTTTGTGTGTTATGCTCTACAATGCACGGACTCATCTCGACAGTTGTTCCAGTAAGGGGTTAAATGCAAAATGCTAGCATGCTTGCACGAATGGCATTGTGTCAAATTCAGTGCAAGTAGCCATTCAAGTTCTTCGTGCCCCGCAAAGGTAAATGTCCCCAGCACACCTGAGTATATATGCTTTAGCATTTCTACTTCTACTATCTGTTTGTAGTAACAATTCTCTTTTAAACCTGTTGTGACAATGGTAACCTTAGTTTAGGGATGGGATTTAGTTAAACCGGTGGTCGGAATTTTCGTGACTCTGACTGCTGACCGGACCAGCGGTTATTTCTCTTGTGTCTATTGATGACCGCGGGCCACCCAAACAAGTCTGTAATTCCTCTTTGATGCATATTTACAGCAGCAACAGATTAAAGCCGCGGCAAACCTTCGGTAAACAGAGAAGACATCGAAGAAATAGCAACAAATAGCAACAAAAGTAGGTAAATAGAACAGCCCTGGTGGCCACTGCTCGTATCTTCTACAACTGACATGGTTCGTTGTTATGCCAGTAGGTTCTAGGTTACTACTATTAGCCTTCAAGCAAAACCATCTTGCGACCTCAGGGAACTGCATTCTGAAAGTCCTGTGGTCCGCTAAACGTGTCACTTGCTAAATTACTGGGCGGTGATAATTGTCTTGGAATAGGCACCCGCTAATCACGCATTTGCAACATAAATAACACTCTGGTCAAAAAACTGATTTCCCCAACTAGCCCCAGCGTTTCGTACAAAGAATTCTTTTAGAAACAAGAAAAATAGTGGCTAAAGTAAATATACCGTGTGTGTTATCTTACTGCTACTTGCTTGGCTTTGCTCATCGCGCTCCACAAAGCGCACACTGTCCTGTAGGGCGGGTCACTGTGCAATTTGCATTTTGCGAAAGCCTTTAACTACTCAGACTGATGGAAACACAAACACAGCTCTCCGTCTGATTTGTTGGGCTACGAGACAGACGCCCCATTTGCCTAACCAAGTAAGTCGCAGAAATATTTGCGGTCACTTCCAAGAGCCGCGATGAAAAGATCAATGTTCGTGTCACTTTCTGCGTGCAGTTTCTCTGGTACCCTGGGCACGGTAGCCCCCCCCCCTTTGTGACTCACGGACAGAGCGAGAAATCGAGTTACTGCATGTGTACTTTAGTAGAGCTGTCTCAGGAATGTCCGGACCGCCTGTTCTCGATCACACATTCATGCATCGCCGCTCTGTCGTAAGCCTTTACGGATACATGACTCTCGTATAAGGATGATATTATGTGGCGATATTAGAGGCTACAACTATCTATCTATCTGTCTGTCTGTCTGTCTGTCTGTCTGTCTGTCTGTCTGTCTGTCTGTCCGTCCGTCCGTCCGTCCGTCCGTCCGCCCGCCCGCCCGCGTGCGTGCGTGCGTGCGTGCGTGCGTGTGCGTGTGCGTGAGAGAGAGAGAGGGCAAGAGAGGGAGAAAGAGTACTGTATCTCTTACGTACGTGTATACGTTGGTTTTATTGGCTTTTAAACAACGGAAACGACGACTGTCTGTTGGTTCTGCTAGAGAATAACCTAGAAAATGACCGACTGAGTTTTTACCCAGTACACCGAAACGGATCGCAGGCAGGAAATGTCGGGAAAATTGTTGCGTTGGCATATATATGCGCAGTGCCGGCGTGCCGCCTGATGCTATATGAAGCGTATACGATATTATTCTCGCCACGACAAAGTGGAGAGCTTCCTGAAATCTTCGACTCAGTTGCACAGCGATTGCTTCTGGCGGTAGATCGCTGTTTTTGCTCCGGGAGCCGCTTATGAATGTTAAATAGCAGATTTGCTCCGCGAAGCCTGATAGCTTTTATGGCGTTGAATAACAAGCAGGCAGAGAATTGCGAGATGCGTGGCGGAGTTCCTGTCAGTATTGTAACTCGTTGTGGACCCCATGCTCACGCAGTTCTTCGGCGGACGTGCCTGTTTGAAAGCGGTTCTTTTTTAATGAAATCCATAATGTCCTTTTATTGCAAAAAGAATTAGGTGTTCAGGCGCTTGCGCATTTAAAGGTATTACATTAAGTAATGCGGATTATAGTGGGAGATAAAAAGCTCATAGACTCGAAAGCCCTGTTTTATTAGATGGATCGCGTCGTTATTGCATTTTAAAGCCAAACTATGCGATAACGAAAATATTATAGTTGTATTCTTTTTGCGAGATATCCAATTGAGACCAGACACGCCACACTAACCATTAGCATAGCAGAGAGAGGCCGTGCATCCACTCTACCATACACTATAGCGTAAGGTAAGGGTGGGGTACAGTCTAGCCACTTAAAATAGTAGCACAAGTCACTACTAGTCCTACAAAAGTAGTATCGAGGCAGCCCACCAGTCCATAGTAGTACGGTAAGGTGGGCAGTACACGTGTTACATCGAGTGCTGTGGTGAGAAGAAGTATAGTTACTCCTGCCATTCTAGTATGGTGGAGGGCAACCCAGGCAGTCTATCCACCACGATAGTCGGAAAGATGGGGCAGTTTAAGGGTGACTCTCTGGGATGTCGTGGCTATAGCGACGTCCAAAGAGCTGCAGTGACTTAATTTTCAACAAATATTTCATGATTGCGTTGGCAGACTGGTTTTAAAGGATATAATAAAGCGGCGCCCATAAATAAACTAGTCGAATGTGATTATAACTGATGCATAAGAAAATCAGAAGCAAAGAGGGAGACGCCATATACGCCAGATAGCCCTTAAATGCCAATAAAAATACAAATTAAACTTCTTTACTACTTGGAATTCGGTTGCTGGTGTCAGAACTCTGGTTTACCGGCCCGCTCTGTTTGTGCCTCCGCGATTACGCGTACATTGGGGAAGAATAGTGAAGTACAGTAATATTCTGCAGAAATCTAAATCCACGCACGGTGCAACCCATTTCATTGTGCGAAAGCGCGAATACGACAGCATGAAGTGAATATGTGTAGCGTTTCTATACTCTTGTACAACTATAGCCCACGTATAGTTATAACAGGTATAGATGTTGAAGTGTGGGGGCGGGCTGTGCAGTTTAGGCAAACTAATGGCGCCGTTTACGGGACATAAATAATATGACATCTACGGCTGTGCCGGTCAATGAAAGCCGCACGTTTATTAGGTGTGGAGGCGTGACATGCTTTCAGATATGAGATTCCCGAGCTCCCGGGGGGTCAGTGTAGCGACACGTCTAGAAGTGGCAATATAGCTGGATGCCTCGTACACGTCACCTGAGCTGTGTCTCATCGGCGCCTAGGCGACTCTCTCATTCCTTCTCTATCTCTTTGATCGTAACTTGTCTCAACGGATCTTGCAACGTTTTAACAACACGTATTATTTCTGCCCCTGGAGGCAATCCTCTGCTACTTTTATCAAGCGGCGCTCATCACCTGCGCGAGAGTGGAGGGGGTGGCCGGGGAAGGCAGGCTACCTGTCACGGTAAGTCTCGTTTAATTGGGCAGAGAGGCACACTGCAACAATGTGAGCTATATATATAGTGAGCGGAGTGTGAAGCAAGCGCCTATACCTGTGCGTAGAGACGCTTCATTGTTAATCATGGAGTTATCCCATCTACAAATAATATAAGATTACTAATGGATTACTGCTGTGAAACGTCAGTGACCATTTGACGTTTCCAATCTCATAGCTTATACCGGTAATAAGCAGGCACGACCTTACTCGCAACCAGCGTGTAAATACGCACCTAACCTACTAATTATTATTATTATTATTAAGTTGGCATATATATGTATTATATATATATATATCATAGGATTTACATCGGCTGTGTAGGCTAGAGTTTTATGTGAAATATACATAATAGCATACTAGGTAATTATGACAGCTACAGTAGTACAATAGGCTTTCCTTGTTTGAAACACAGCAATGACAACTTCAGAACCTCGTGCTCATTGTCATTTTGAGGTTATTACTTATTAGAAATAAAACATGCAGGTAAACATGAATGTCGTTCAACAGTAAAATATCACCATGCACAAGAAACAATTATTCGTCGCTATACCTGTGTATAACTACAGAATTTTGACAGAATATCAATCAGCCGACATCTGATGCTTGCTGTATATTGGCTTTCCTTATATGTCCTACGGTCCTACCTAATGGGCACAAGCAAATGTTTGCTGTGTTACTGTGCGCTGTATGTACAACCTTGTGCTTATACCCACCTTATGCTATAGATCTAGCTCTCAGGTTGAGGCAGCAGAATTTCCGACAGGTGAACTCGTATCTTGTTTATTTAATTGCCTTTGACCGACTCGCTGCCCGCTGTATATAGGCAGTGTACACAGGCCCGGTCTACGAGGAAAAGCTCAATCTCAAGACTAATTTTGTTTCTGACAGCGGGCTCCTGGATTTTTATACAATCTCATCTGAATCGTTCTTTTTCGGGATGCAATATTTCCATTATGGTATTCAATCGTGGCTGTTATGTGTCTATAGGTCTAGCTAGTAAGCTATGCTTGCGGGCAAGATCAGTGTATTGCGCCCTCTATATGTCTTTCAAGATTTCTACTCACTGGCATGGCTGTAATTTTCCTCTAATCCGGGTTAAGAAATACACCCACACTCTTCTACCATGGGCGGATCTACAGTTCCACTTATGTAAAAAATGATTGAATGCCTACCTTGAAGTAATCCAACACATGTTTTCAGGCTTTCGCCTCGCAAAAAGCATATTTGTTTCAAATAGTGTTTCGAGCAATACATGCATCTAGCACGGTTATCCGACGTGAGTGCGTGGCAGTGATGTATCTCAGCTTAGATTAATGCTGCCGATATAAGCCTTGGGTCGTATTCGATTATCGCTTAATCTTTCGACTCAAATCGATGGACTACTCCGTTTCAACGGTGCAATATAGCTTAAAAATGGTATAATACGAATCGACGTGTCAGGCTGTGAGCACTTCAAAACCTGCTATTGTAGCTGCACTTCGTGTCTAAATCTAGTAAATCCGTGCGTGTTTTTATCCCCGAAGGCGCAACAGAAATTATTTACTCGACAAATCATATTTGCCGCGCATGCGTCCACGTCTCTCCAGCACTTGTAAACACTCGAGCAGGCTGTTCATCAACACTCCAACTCGAAAATCGTCAAAGATATATGTGACTACGTCACCTCAGCAAAAAAGACGTTATTTTTCACGCGACTTAGTGATTAGGGGCATCGGCGAACTGGATCATATCATAATAGACGCGATACCGGAAGCAAAGGAAAGGACACATTACGAAGGCATACTTTTAGCATGTTGTTCTAGGGACATACATGTTTTTTAGGTTTATCTCGGTTAGACGCAAAATAGCTATACACATTTGTCCATACTGTTATTCCTAGTATGGACACATTGGGGGGATTGGCTAATGGGATTCGATCAAAACAGATGGAGCTACGTGGACAAACATTTCGTCATAGCGTTATTTTTAGTTCACCTGATCGCAACTGATAAAATTTGATTCAATATATGTAATTCGAATAAGCACATACCAAGTATCTAAGTACTTATAACATTCGAAGAGATCTGGTGTGTCAAATAGGCAACTTGAATTTAAAATCTCATAATAATCGAATAGCGACATCGATCGATCGTACTCTTTTTGTTTGCGTTATCCTGCCTAGCTGGTTTCGAAAATCCATTCTGGTAATGGATTTCTGTTATCAGCCAATATCATCGACACTGATATCACTAAAATCGAAGTTTTCAACTCGTGTGATAAATCAGTGGTTCTGGGATTCGGTTTTTATTTACCCGATAAGCAAGCATATTAGGTGCGCGGTCTCGTGGCCAAGTGTGCTCAGATTGAGTTCGCGACTTCACGGCTATCTTTTAACGTTTCCTACGTGAATCTTATTCTCTTTTTCTCTCTCGACTCCCCCTCTCTCACTCTCGCTATATCGCTCGCTCGCGCTCTCGCTATCTGTCTCTGTCTCTCTCTCTCTTTTTCTCTCTCTCTCTCTCTCACTCACTCTCTCTCTCTCTCTCTCTCTCACTTTCTTTCTCTTTCACACTCGCTATATCGCGCGCGCTCTCTCTTTGTTTTTCTCGATCTCTTTCCCTATTTCTCGCTTGCTCGCTCTTTTGTTCTCGCTCGCTCTGATTCTTTTCGTCTGTTTTCTTTTCTCTTTCTCTACGCACTCACGCACTCACTAACTCATTCGCTCGCTCGCTCGCTCGCTCACTCACTCACTCACTCACTCACTCACTCACTCACTCACTCACTCACTCACTCACTCACTCACTCGCTCACTCACTCACTCACTCACTCACTCTCACCGTCATTAACTGCACAAGGATCGCCTCGCATCGCATTGCTCACTCTGCTCTGCTGCCTCCCATCGCGTACCTAGGCTCCTGACCCCCGATCCCGCTTGTCTTTCGGTCTCAATCACTCACTACTCCCTCTTCACTCAATCACTTCAATCACTCACCATCACCTCACTCACTCCTCCAACCTCACTCACACCACTCACTCCCTCTCATCACCTCACTCACTCACTCCCTACACTCTACTATCTCACTCACGTCACTTACTCAACTACCTCACTCCTTCCGTCTACATCACCTCACTTCACTCACGTCACATCACACCCCTCACTCCACTCACTCCTCACATCATCATCCCATCACATCACCTCACTCATCGCACATTCACATCACGTCAACATCACTCACTTCACACTCCCGCCTCAGTGTCACATTCACTCACACACGTCACACCATCGGAAGCGTCACGTCATTCATCCACTCACCGCACTTCACTCACTCCACTCACTCACTCCCTCACACATCACCTCACTTCAACTCTCACCGTCACTCAACTCCACTCACTCACCCCACTCACGTTCACTCACCCACTCCACCATCACAGCAATCATTCACTGCACTCACTCACTCCACTTTCCGTCACTCACCACCTCACTTACTCACTCACTCCACTCACCTCAACACTCACCACATCACTCCCTGTCCTGACTCACTTCCGCTTTTTCAATACAATCATCACAGCTACTACACAATCCACTGCCACAGATCACTCACTCAACTCTTCTCGCGCAGACATTATCCAGTCGTCGTCCGTCTCGTCCGATCGGGCGTCCGTCGTCCTCGCCGTCAGCCAGCCAGCCACACAGCCCCAGTCATAGTGAGTCTTTTTCTCGCCGGATCGCTTAAACATCTTAAACTTCATATATCAGTAAAGAGCCCTCGCTGATATTTCATGTTCGAAAACTTTATGGCTTTAGCGCATACCCTTCGTCGCACTCATATATATCATTTGTTAGCATGATGTACAGTTAATCGTAGTCCGTTAAGAATGTAGTTTTAATCAGAGAGACCCGACAACTGCTCGACGGTTGCAACAACACAGCTAAACTCCGCGCATAATCTGTTTAGCCTTCGTCTGTAACGAGACTGGCCTCGTGTTTTGAAATTATATTTTGCTCTTTAAAGACATTACTGCACTTTTTTACTGCTTTTCTGATATATATAACGTCTCATCATGAAAGGCCTCTGATGACAATATCGGGGCTTCACCATAATGGGCGTGCATGTTTTCCCATAGCCCTGCCTGTTCATATTGATGAGACCTTTATATTACCTGTCTAGTATAATAGCCACGTAAAGCCGATGCTGCTAAAATAGCCGCACATGAAAAAGCCGGCAGCCGTGACGTTTTTCCCTTCAGCTGTTATATAGTATGTCCCTGTATTTGGTTAGCTGGCATGCGAGTCCTGCGCATATTTTGAGGGTGACTGGATTACTTTTTCCTGTATACGTAGTAGCAATTGTCCTATATGAGGAGGTTCCGCGCTTAGATTTGTCTGCTCCACGACAGCTTGCTCGCTGCTGCTTGAGCTGTGAACGAGGCGCGTGTGCGTGTGTAACTTCTGTTACTGTGCAACCGCCGCACACACCGCGCAGGCCTGCCTGCCTGATGCTGTGCTGCCGTGCCTGCTGCCTCCTGCTGCCTGTGCTGCCTCGCCTGCCTGCCTGACTGCCTGCTGCCTGCCTGTGCTGCCTGCCCCTGCCTGCTTGCCTGCCTGCCTGCCTAGCTTGACTGCGTGCTTACTGCCTGCCTGCTGCCCGACTGCTTGGCCTGCCTGCCTGCCTGCCTGCTTTACCTTCTTGCCTGCCTGCCTGCCTGCCTGCCTGCCTGCCTGCCTGCCTGCCTGCTGCCCTACTCTGCCTGCCCTGCCTGCCTGCCTGCCTGACTGCCTGTGCTTGCTTGCCTGCTCCTCTGCCTTGCTTCTTTGCCTGCCTGCCTGCCTGCCTGCCTGCCTGCCTCGCCTGCTGCCTGCCCTGCCTGCCTGCCTGCTCTGATGCCCGCGCCTGCTTACCTGCTTGCCTACCTTGTCTTGCCTGCTTGCCTGCCTGCTTGCCTGCCTGCCCTGCCCGCTTACCTGCCTCCTGCTTGCCTGCTGCTTACCTGCCTGCTTGCCTGCCTGCCTGCTGCCATGCCTGCCTGCCTGCCTGCTGCCCGCACTATAATATTTCACAGGCAGTCCGTTACTCTCTTCGTTTCACTGAGGGCGAGACGAGAGAGAGAGAGCGAGAGTAGAGAGAGAGAGCGACGCCGAGAGAAAGAGAGAAGAGAGAGAGAGAGAGAGAGATCAGAGATGAGCTAGAGAGGCGAAGAGAGAGTGAGAGAGAGAGACTGAGAGAGAGACATAGAGAGACAGAGAGAGAGTAGAGAGCGAGAGAGAGAGAGTAGGAGAGAGAGAGAGAGAGAGAGAGAGAAGCAGAGACAGACGAGACGAGCACAGAGAGAAGACAGAGAGAGCGAGAGAGAGAGAGAGAGAGAGAGCGACGACCGAGAGAGAGAGAGAGAGAGAGAGAGAGAGAAAGAGAGCACAGAGAAGAGCGTAGAAGATCAGAGAAGACGACAGTAAGACAGAGACAGAGACAGAGACGAGACAAGACAGAGGAGAGACAGAGCAGAGACAGAGACCGAAGAAGACACGAGACAGAGACAGAGCCGGACAGAGACAGAGACAGAGACAGAGACAGAGACAGATGACAGAGACAGAGCAGAGACAGAGACAGTCGACAGAGACAGAGAACAGAGACCGAGACAGATACCGAGACAAGACATGAGACAACAGACAGGAGACGAGACAGAGACAGAGACCGGCTGTATCTGCTCCCTTCTAGAGACAGACAGAGACAGAACAGACGACAGAGACAGAGACAGAGAAGAGACAGAGACAGAGACATGAGAGACAGAGACATAGACAGAGACAGAGACAGAGACAGACAGAGCCATACAGAGACAAGACCGACCAGAGACCAGAAAGACAGAGACAACGCGACAGAGACAGAAACAGAGACAGAGCTTCGCGACAGATGACAGACGACAGAGACGAGAGACAGACAGATACATACAGAACAAGAGACAGACAAGACAGACAGAGACAGACAAAGACAGAAGAGACAGACAGAGACAGACAGAGACAGAATAGACCGACAGAACAGACGAGACAGACAGAGACAGACAGAGACAAGATCAGAGACAGACCGAGACAGACGAGACAAGCAGAGAGAGAGAGAGACAAGCGACAGAGACAGAGAGTAGAGACAGAGAGAGAGAGAGAGAGAGAGAAGAGAGAGAGGAGAGAGAGAGACAGAGAGAGAGAGTGGATAGACAAAAGGAGGGAGAATAGAGAAGAGCGAATCGAGAAAAAGGGGAAGGGGCCAGGGGCGGATGCAGGATTTGTCCTAGGGGGGGGGTGCAGGTGAAAGGCACTGAGATTTTGGTAGGGCAACTGAAGCGCGCGGCGCCGCCGACCCGGTGGAGTCGGGGGGGCCCCCCGAAAATTTTAAAACTCAAGACTCCTTTTATGCATTTTCAGGCATCTGAGACGAAATCTTTTGTACTCAATCTTCATAGCAATGAAAACGACATAGACCAGCAAGACAGAGAGACTAGAGACAGAGAGAGTAGAAGACGAGACAGCGACTAGAGAGGAGACAGGATGAGAGCGAGCGAGAGAGAGAGAGAATAGAGAGAGATGAGAGAGAGAGAGAGAGAGAGAGAGAGAGAGAGAGAGAGAGAAGAGAGAGGAGAGAAGAGCGAGAGAGAAAGAGAGAGATATGAGAGAGTGCACGGGCGAGAGAAGAGCTCTCCACCTCTGTCAGAGCGAGAACTCCCCTCTACGTTCAGCACGCGGAAATTGGCTGCCGAGTTGCTGCTCGCCGCGTTGCCTGCCCTGCCTCCCTGTCTGATCCCCGATTTCCCGTGGCCGTTAAACAGCCACAGTACAGACATTACTTCTAGTCGAGCTTCGCGTAGCGGCCTGTCCCCCAAGATGCCGTTATTGTATTCGTGCTAGAACGACTCGCTTTCTTTGATACACGCTTGGCTCTCCTTGTGTCTATCACGACGTGTTGTACCGCCCGCGCTTTTCGCTGTCTCGATGTTGGCTGAGACGCGTTCGGGCGTTAGATTATCAGTTATACACATCGATTCGATTGGCTTTCATTTACGTTAGAAACGTGTATCTATTCGCGTGAGCATAGACGAAAAATAAACTTACGACGTGATAATTTTTTTCACAAGAGAAATCCCTGCACATTGTAGCGAGCCATGTGAGAGACACATGCCAGTGTAGTAGTTGCATCAGCATCGCACATTGCCGCAACAGCAGCATCAGTCAGATCATCGCCACCATTGCAACATTGATGCGCATTCGCAGTAAGCCGTAAGTATAGCCACTACCGCAGCAGCACTAGCGCATCGCCAGCATTGCACGCGCAGCCAGCTCGTCAGCATCGCCAGCCCAGTGCAACACTTGCAGTAGCATCAGCGAGCAATACAGTAGTATAGCACCACTACCGGCAGCAACAGGCAGCAGCAGCAGCAGAAGCATGTGTTCTGCTGCTTGCTGCCTCGTCACCACGCAGGCGTCTCCTGAAAGCATTTACCTTCCCCCGGCAAATTCGCTGACAGTAGATAGACCCGGGCCGACCTACAAGCTTACCTTGCTGTACAGCAGACAGCGAGCGGGAAAACCCAACAACATAAATTTATGCGATTTTATTCTTTGCCGCTGGGACAGCGTCAGATCATGTAGACAAGCTCCACTCGCTCCGCGTTAAAGCATCGAGACCGGACGATCGAGACAAATCATACTTAAAAACTCTCCTGCCGTGTTAACGGATCTTCAGCCGGCTACCCTCTCATTGATATGGTTTCCGCGCTAAAAATCCCCCCATTTCCCGACGGAGACCGCAATGCTGGACCCCATCGGCGAAGGTTTCTGCCGCGCTCACAATTTCTTCGCCGCGTGACTACTGTCCTAGTTACACGCGAGCGCGTTTCGATGCTGGAAGCACGTCCACTCTCAAACGGGCTCGCCATGCAAACTGACTTTTGAATTTAAGACGAATGCCGCGGTGGCGAGCCGAGAAAATGATTATGATGATTTGTTATTGCGTTGTGTGAGACGCAAACAGCGAAATTTATGTGGATCACAGTGTCGAATTAGACTACTGAGGCATTTCTCCAGAAGATCGGCTTTCAAATTGGTCTCAAGTGTCATTGGTTCATTTGGGCTAAGCCGTGTTGTGAAATTGTGAAATTGTAATTTGCACAAAAAAGTCGATGAGATGTTTTTGTTCGTGAAAAGCCGCTTTCTGAAAGGTCTCGTACCTACTCGTTGAAAGCAACCGTCGAACGCAGGCAGTTATGTATGTTAGCTGCGATCCCGATTTCTGTTTTACCGGAGCGCGTGCTGGCCGGCTCAAGTGCTATTCCAACCAGCGTAAGCACTCCCTCTGCTTCAACGCTCTATAGAATCTCACTCTAATATCTATCTATCTACACGCTGAAAGCTATAATTTTCATCATCATACACAATGTTGTTTTATATAATCGCGGCTCTATTATAATATTTTGAAAAAAAGCCCCCAGTCTGCAAGCGTGCGACGCGTTGTTCGCTGCCAGTTGACCAGACTCGTTCTCCATCGCTTCTACGGTGAGAGAGTGAACGCTTCTTTGTTTGCGAAACTTTATATTCTATTTATTATTAACTGGGGAAAAATCCGCTACGCGCACGTGCACGATAGCATAATTCTTGTCACTCATCTGTGCTCTGCGTAGAATCGATGGCTAGCTCGGCCTGTGTCGGGCTCAGTCACTCGCTCCTCGACCATTTTCGTGCAAGTTTTTCGGCCTAACAAACTTTAATGATCCATATGCACAGCCTACAAGCGGCGAATTTTGTCCGGTGAAAAATTGCAACTGTCTGCCTTCCCTTGATTCCACGAAAGCCAAATTATTGTATATTATACATCTGCTCTTCGGAATTCAACTCAGATGTTTCGTCGACTAAAATCAACGTCTATGTTTGTGCCTGTTGAATTTTACCTTGTGAAACAAATAGACTTAATGATGAACTATGCCGAATAAAACTACCAGCATAGCCTGGTTTGACCATGATTTTTTTATTATATAGATTTCGTTTCGTCTCTGTCTGTTTTTATCCGACATTTAAGAATAACTAACGTCTCACAGCTTGTAGAACAGGTGAATGCAATGGCAGCTGTGTCCTTGCACAGGAACAATTTATGCAAGCCAAAGTGTAACTTTATTATTTCACTGTGGCACAATATTTGTGAACATTGAAATAAACATCCGTACGTTTATGTCATATAGCATCATTCACCGATGATCGCCCACGATCTTTAATGTTGACGAATACGAATAGATTGTAAAACAATTCCTGCGAAA
>NW_014577080.1:303442-312760 GCF_000485595.1 Priapulus caudatus
AGTGAGTGAGTGAGCGAGTGAGTGAGTGAGTGAGTGAGTGAGTGAGTGAGTGAGTGAGTGAGTGAGTGCGTGCGTGAGTGAGTGAGCGAGTGAGCGAGACAGGCGTCTTGAGGCAAACGCGTTCTCTGTCAGTAGCAGCTGCGCGCTTGGGAATGTAAAATTACACTTACGCCTTTACGCGTGCTCCGTCTGCGCCTCTGTGAAGTCGCCCGCCTTCATATCACCAGCGGACTAGGCTGGAAAATATCGCGCGGATAATGTCTGGATAGCACAAAGCGCCTTTGTTAACTAGTTCGCAGTTATCAAGCAGAACGTTGATGTGGTATGCATTTTTTCCCTCTGCCGTTTTTGCAGACTAGCCCATAGTTCTTGAGGGAAACGCTATCCATGTGCCAGCAAAATAGACGGGATTTTTTTTCTAATTACAAACCTAATCCCTGTCTGGAGAAAACGCTCTATGCATTTTTAATATTCGCCGGTTTAAATTGTAGACATGCCTGCGGTGATTTGATGTATCAGGAGGATAGGATATGGGTAATGAAATTCCTACACGGGAGCCGTATAACTCGGCTGCCTGTCTATATACCCGTGTCTAATAAAGCTTCCGTATGCAGTGCGCTTGCCGCCTACTGGTTTCACAGCGCCGTGTGTGATCTGACCGATCATCATAGATTCTTGGCATGATTTCCTAGATCATGTTTAACACTTAGTAAAGCGGATTAAATAAATGGCAGTGTCAGTTCGTGGTCGCGCTTGAACGGCGCTGCTCAAGCAATGCTTTGTCGTACGTGCAAATTGTCTGAATGTTTTCTCCTCGGGCTATCGTGCCTCCTGTAGATGTAGATGCTATCATTGATGCTATCTACATTGATGTGAGCATACGGAGGCGTGAGATGAACAGGCAGACTTGAGCCGTGTTGAGCCGGGACGTAAACCGACTTTATTTGCTGAATTCAGGTCAAGGGACGTAATGGAAATACACAGAAGGCATACTGATATAAGGCACTATTATCCATTTTATACTATATATCCATCTTATGCTATATATATATAAATATATAGTGCATAGTGCTGTTTGGAGGTTTTGCTCCTGACCGCTGCACGAAATGCGTCCTAATTAAACGGGACAAGTCTCTGCACGACATTGTGTACGCGTACGGTATGCTAAATTAGGCAAGATTTAATCCAGCCTGACGACGGAGGACATTTCCCAGCAGTATATCACACGTGAATGCGCTTTCTGCTTTCATTCATATTTAAATCGGCGCTGGACTTATCACGTTCGTACAGAATATGGTTTCGTGGTTTTGAATGGATACGGCGGTTATTTCGCGTGGGACAGCCAGAATCCTGCATAGAAAGTACAGTTGCCAGCAGAAGCAAAACAAAAACATTTTCAAGCAAGACCGAAATTCTCGGGAATAACCTCTTGAATTGAAATTGGCGTATTATAGTGATTAATGTCGCTGATTAATTCCATTATCAAATAAAATGCAGCCGTCTTGCAGAATGTTCTTCAGGGAAAGTAATCCCACGTGAGGATGAATTATAAATAAAAAATGACTAGCTGCTAAGATGTTTAGGCGCGATCAAAAGAAAATGCTATTTTCTTGACTATATTGACTGCAATCTGTAGCTTTCCATATTTGCACAGTTCGAGTGTAGCCTAAATTGACACGAATGCTATCTATAATTCGTATTATATTCGTGAGCATGCGTGTAAATTAGCAATGCCATTGTATTAATGTTATGGACGTGCGCCAGAAATGCATGCCTTTACTGTCTTTTTACATAGCAGAGCTTGGCGAATCTCCTAGCTCAAGCGAGTCCGTGTTGTAACCGGATATCCGATGGGAGAGAGTTGGAATAGTTATTGGGAATAATGTTGTATTCAAATTCAAATGGGACGCCGCCTGTTTATACTGAAATACCTCTCTATATGGTGTGGAATAAAGAAACAAGATAAAGAGCAAATGGTTTCAGAAATACTGATATTGACCTGCCTCCTGGGTATCTTGAAGGCAAATTGTGAGTTTTCTAAAGCCTCTGTCATTCGAGTGCACTTTGGCTATGTGGTTGGTTTATTCATATTCAAATGTCAGTTTAGATGCCTTTATATGGCAAAGTAACCAGTACGTATGTTAGAAAGCAGAGGAATTTGGTTACTGGAAATGTACATGGTGGGCTTTGTGTGATGTGGTTGGAGTAATCTAAGGAAAAGCTGAACTCATATTCACGTAAATCTAATAAGGAGAAAGATCGATCTTCATCATGTCCAGAACTAGCTGCCTTTAACCAACTACCGTTTCTCCCAGATTTTTTACCCGGGCCTAGGTAATTAATTTATATACGTGTACTCTCGTTCGGACTTTATTGACTCTTTCTGATGCTAAGCCGAGTAGAAGTATATATATCAGGAGTAGATAATAGGGAAATTACCCTATTATCTACTCCTGATATATATGGGTTATTGTTTGCTACGCATTACATATTTGTCCATAATTGTCCATGACTTGTGATACATGACAATTATATGAAAGAGTCGCTCATGGGGTGGCGTCCGCTTTACACGTTTGTTCGTTTGCGCGCGTTCGTGCGTGTCCTGTGTGCGCAGTGCCTGCATGCATGCGCCGTGCCTGGCTCGATATACGCATGCATTCCGCTTTATCGCGGACTCAAAGCAAGTATATATATATTTGATATATATATATATATATATATATATATATATATATACCGGGAGAAAGAAGAAGAGAAAGAGAGAAGGGGAGACATTTATGTAATCACTGAGCGCTTGCAATATAGGGTACATAACAGATAATTTATATTAGCCTAAGCTTGCCTCACTCCCAAATAGTCTTGGTAAAATCTTTTTTATTAAATTACTACCGTGCGTAAATTGTGTAAATTTGCCAATTAGGAATAACATTCATTCAACTGAACAGAAATTGAATATGATGAATATCATAAATATGTAACAAATCTGAGGTGGATTGAGACATGTGGTCAAACTGTAATCCAGCCAGCCATTCTCGAGACGTCTCACTAGATGATAGACGATTTCTCTTGTCTTGCGATCTTATGAATTTGAATGCGCCCATATCTATATCTGTGCTTTTCGTGTAACATTTCCTGTGAGATGAATAGCATCTCTAGACTGATGTGTGTGTGGCAGCAGAAACGTTGAGTAGCGACACTGACATGTCAAGAATCTGCCGCGATCGTTACGGACATTGATTACAGCTGGGTGAAACTGTCCGGTAAGCTCCATTGCTCACGTGTGGGAACGTCCGAGATCAGAGACGCCGAGTTCTGATGCGGGAAAAAAAAGATCGCTCCTGTATATAATATGGAAGGTTTTGCCAGAGGCATGCATGCAGGTTGGCGCACGAACCCGCGGTATCTCCTAGTTTCTCCTAGTATAGCTCGAGGCGTGCTGACTGAGTGCAACCCTGCGTCTTTCACATCGAAACAAACCCCACACTGTGCAGGAAAGCATCGCTAAGAATATCGTGAGCCGTTCGTAGCGCATTGTTCAGTTTTAATTACATGAGCGCGGCGCAGCTCGCACGGGGTTGCGTGGTTGCGAGCGATCCGGGGGGAATGATCGAGAGATGGTCGGTCGGCATGGTCACATCGCGTTGGCGTGTATGGGGCGCGATGATCAACCGGCCGCCTTAGAAGCTAGCGACCACCGACCAGTCACGAACCCAGCGCTCTAAGCACGCTCGCGTACGTGAGAATATGAACTCTGTGACACTGTCGAAAAGTCAGAGTCAGCCACGCTGGCTTGCTGGGCCAACAGAAGCAGCATTGTTGAGCGGGATAGATGTTCAAAGGCATTCTTTTCTCGGATTCATCGGTGGCGAGGCTTTGTTCAGTCGTGTATCGTCGTGCACACCGGCGTACACCTGAGAACAGGTTTGTGGATATTGCTGGTCAGTTGCACCGACAAGCTGATGAAACGCGGGGGAAAACTCGCGTAGCAGAAATGTCAAATTCTTGATTTTAGTCGTCCCTAATGCCTTTGTTCACAGTGGTAATGAGCCGCGCATCGCTGAGGTCGTGGCGTGGTTACACGTGACTGCACCGATCTAGAAAATCCGTTGACACGAACGAAACAACGTTGTTTTTTGCTCGGAAGCGATCGCTGGAATTTTAGCAATGAAGGAACACGGACTATCTCACACAATTTTCTGTTCAGATGGTGGAGAAAATTAAGATCCATTAGAGTGCGTGTAATCTTCTAACTGGGCGGAATTATCTTATTACTATTTATTTTAAGGCTGTAACTATCGGATAACTATTATATCTGCGGAAAGTGGGCTCCAGTCTTTGTGTGTTCTCACGCCTATCACCTCCATCAGATGCTTCGCATAATTGCGATGTCAAATTCTCAAGTAATTAGTCATGAAATCTGAGACTGCCATCGCTGGGGGTGATTTATCTCGGTTGCTATTAGGTATAGTCAGAGTAGGCACATGTCAAGAGTATCATTAGAATAACGAATGATGTAACGATCGTTTAACTATAAATGATCGGTTTATATCTGACAGTACTCGCATATGTTATCTCTAACCACAAAGTAATCTCCGTTTGATATTGCGTCAACACACTAGACCAGTTATCGGGTTATGTTAGCGGTCTATATAATGGATAATTATATTATCTGTCTCACTTACCATTCTTACTTTTGAAATAAAAAAATTCGCAGATTGAAGCCGTTCAGCGGGTGCAAATAGGTCTAACATATTGTATAATTAAGTCCTCGGCATTCGAGTGAAGAATTGTTGTGCTCTCTGTCTCTTTACCATCGTACAGTCCGTAGAAAATATATCTTCTACATGGTTGTAATGGAACGGAATATAAATTTATTATAAAAATATATAATAAATATGAATATCAAATTGATATCAAATTGTGCGAGAGCTGTCAGATCGTAGGTGACGGAAGTAAATTATCGGACAGTTGATACTCAGGGTCTTGCTCAGTAGATTATACCACTTTTACCCTTACTAACACTATCTTTACGTATGATTCAGATTGCGTGTATCCTTCGTTGATAAATACATTCAATCGTATTCCAGTATTCGGGCAGTAAATTAATTTAATCAAATTAACACAATGATACTTACACCTCACTGTCATTAAATTGCAATAGGCAGTTAGCTATGCCGTGCTATTATTATTATTAAGGATGTGATATTAATATTGATCTAAAATCAAAGCAGACTGACACAATAGCAGCAGGAGTGAATAATAGAGATTCACTATTATCACTATTATCACTATTCGATATAGAGATTCTCTATTATTCACTCCTGATAGCAGCATATGCCATCTTACAAAGGCACGCACCTAATCACGCATACACTCCGCACGCACGCACACATACCCGTACGTGCATGCACGTACACATGGGCACACACGCGCGCACGGCAATAGGTAGTCGCATGTAATTTGTGGCACTTGGTGGCATCTTGTCGTTGATTGAGAGCTGCTCTTCAAGCCCGACGTGTTACTCCGTTAGAAAGCGGGTGATTCATACCTATACGTCAATGTTCACGCTAGCCGCTACTGCGGCGTCGTGTAGCAGCATGCGCTCCCGTAGCAGCTATAGCTCCCGTGTCACATCCTCTAACCTAGATGTGATGAACGAGAGTCTGAACGAGCTCTCGACGCCCTTCTCACCGCTGCGTTTCAGTTAAGCGTAAAAAGAGTAATCGATGTCTTGTTCGCATGCTCACGATCGAATTCTGCGCGCGGCATTGTGCGGACGAATTCAAAGAATTCCTGCTCATCGCGCGAGGAGAATTGTTTTCGCGATGAAGACTGCTGACCTAGCTGGCATTCAGCGGTTCGCGCGTGTGCGCATGCGCGCGCTTCGCATCTGAAAGCGGCATAGTTTGTGGCTTCATTGTTGTGCGCAAGCTGCGCGGTTAATTGCTCCCATTGTTCGCAGCTAGTTTAGGGAAACCAGTCGCCCGCGCATGAATAATAAACGCGCCGATTGGCGCCCCGCCGAGAAATTCAGTAGGGATAAACTGTCCTCTACTCCACACTCATGCATATGAGCATATAAGCCCGCCCAAAAATTCATCAGGTTAGCAGGAGAGTGTGGAGTAGATGGCAGTATATCGCCCATGCATCGCCTCGTCGATATGTTGCCAATCGGTGGGAGAGGAATGATCCTAGTAACTTTGCCAAAACTTCGCTATCGCCTGGCTGTTTGTCAAATGTTCGCTACGTCCTTGCACCACTGCAATGTGATCCCCGTTATAATGATAATATCAGAAGTAGATAATAGGGTCCCTATTATCTACTTCTGATAATATATAACTCTCTCGCTCTCTGGATGCAACCGGATTCGGAAAATCTAAAGTGTTAATGATGTACTCAATCGATTTGAGATGCTAGATATAGCTACTGGAAAGAAGTGTTAAACGGCACAAACACCAGCCACTATATTCTTCTTCACTATTTACTATAGGGAACTATTTACTATAGTACTATTTACTATTTACTAGTACTATTTACTAGTACTATTTACGAGTACTATTTACTATAGTATACTATACTATATTCGTGTAGCGATTTCAAAAGTCAGCGGCATAAATCTGCGAGTAACATTTAGTGGCTGTAAACGTTCACGCAGGTCGTAATTTGAGTACGACAAACTTAACAACGCTACCTTGCAATAAAAATGTTCGAGTTTTGTCTTCGTGGTTTTTTGATGCTCCCGCCGATGTTACATTACTTTGATTAGACTTGCGCAGACGCTTTCCGCGTCAGTCTGACTGCGCTGCCGTCTTTTTGTTGCCGAAAATTCCCCGCAACACCGTGTCAAAAACACGTACAAAGAAACAACTACGTCCGACATAATGGCATTCATTTTCGAGCATTCAGTGTTCCGAATTTTCTGCCTCCACCCTGCTTGCGGGAATTGCGTCTCTTTTGAAGCGGTTGCGCACGCCAGCGACCTCCGCTGGTGTCCAGCGTGACCGAGTCTCGCAGAGGGCATCGTCCTCTGGGGGGGAGGGATGCTTGATCTACGGGCTGGTGTGTGTGTGTTGTGCTGCGTTATTTCAAATGGTGCATGTATGCATGACAGACGGCTTGTTGTGTCATCGTCATCGTCATCGTCATCGTCATCGTCATCGTCATCGTCATCGTCGTCGTCGTTCCATGGCTTAGTCTACGGCGAGCGAAACGTTTCACTGCCACTCGTTGTTACGCACAGTCTCTCACAATGTCTTTCTATCTTTATCTCTATCTTTACCCCTATCTCTGTCTACTTTCCCTTTCTCTCTACTTTCTCGTTCTCTCGCTCTCTCCTCTCTCCCACTCTCTTCTCTTCTATCCCCTTCTCTTCCTCTATCTTACTGCCAAGTCTCTCTCTCTCTCTCTCTCTCTCTCTCTCTCTCTCTCTCTCTCTCTCTTTCCTCTTTCTCTCTCACTCCTATTTTTTCTCTCATATGCTTTGTGCACTCTCTATTCTCTACATCCCTCCCTCTCCCGTATTTTCTTGCTCTTGCACTATCTATTTCACATCTTGGTATCTATTTCTCTTGCTATTTCACACACATATACGCGCACAGGCGCACACCCCTCTATCTGTTCTCTCTCTCTCTCTCTCTCTCTCTCTCTCTCTCTCTCTCTCTCTTTCATCCCTTCTCTCTTGCTCTCTGTCTGTCTGACTCTCTCTCTCCTCTCTATTCGTCACTATCTATTTCTTTCTGTCGGTACTTTATCATTGCCTTATCTCTGCGCCTGAACTGCGCAACCGAGAGCGGCGCATCAGCAAACTTGTTTTCGGAGTCCATCGATTCATCGCGCCTTGCCTCGACACGAGCCGAACCCCGCGATCTTTCCAGCTTCCTTCTCGCCGTGACGGACGGCCGGTCTCCATGCACGTACAGTCGAAATCCCCGTCGCACACCACCACCAGAGCCGTATATATAGAGAGTCTCTATATATACGGCTCTGACCACTACTAGCCGAGACGCGGATGAAATATTGCGGATTGTCATCGGCGAGCCGTTTGCTTCGCCGCACAATGAGCCGGTGTAGAGTAGAGAGGATGGGATGGCCCAGGACGCGTAGATTTGACACACAGCATCATCGCAAGCGCTGGTGGCTCGTTTCTCATAAATCAACTCTCGTCTTCACTTCTCGCTCCGCACACGAATGTGGGAATCTACTGACAGCGAGGCAAATAGTCGGTGTATATGCAGCTGTGTATATAGTGCTATAATATATATATAACACTCACTCACTCAGTTAATCAATCAATCAACTACTCACCCACCCACTCACTCACTCACTCGCGCAGTTAATCAGTCGGTCGGTCCGTCCGTCCGTCGGTGCGTCCGTCCGTCCGTCGGCCGGTCAGCCAGCCAGCCACACAGCCCAGTCAGTGAGTCTTTTCTCGCCGATCGCTAAAACATCTTAAATTCATAATCAGTAAGAGCCTCGCTGATATTCATTGTGCGAAAGCTTTATGGATTTAGCGCATACACTTCGTCGCAACTCATATATATCAGTTTGTAGCATGATGTACAGTAGGTAGTCGTTAAGCTGTAGTTTGTAATCAAGAAGACCCGACAACTGCTCACGGATGCAACACACAGGGCTACTGCGCATAATCTGTTAGCTCGTCTGTATACGAGATGGCTCGGTGGCTTTGAAATTATATTTTGCTCTTTAAAGACATGTACTGCCTTTCTGATATATATAACGTGTCATCATGAAAGGGCCTCTGATGACAAAACGGGGTTCCCATATTGCGGCGTGCAATGTGTTTCATAGCCTGCCTGTTCCATTAGGAGTGAGAACCTATATTACCTGTCTATGTATATAGCACGTAAAGCCGATGCTGATAAAATAGCCGCAGCGTGAAAAAGCCGCAGCGTGACGTTTTTACCGTCACTGTTATTATAGTAGTGTCCCTGTATTTGGTTAGCTGGCATGCGCGTCGCGGCAATTTTGAGGTGACTGGATAATTTTTCTGTTATAGTAGTAGCATTGTGCTATAGAGGAGGTGCGCGCTAGCTTGTCTGCCACGCAGCTGCTGCTGCTGCTGCTGCTGCTGCTGCTGCTGTGGTATACAGAGGCGCGGTGTGCGTGTGTATCTGCTACTGTGCACCGCCGCCACACACCGCGCAGGCCTGCCTGCCTGACTGCCTGTGCTGCCTGCCTGCCTGCCTGTGCTGCCTGCCTGCCTGCCTGTGCTGCCTGCCTGCCTGCCTGACTGCCTGTGCTGCCTGCCTGCCTGCCTGACTGCCTGTGCTGCCTGCCTGTGCTGCCTGCCTGCCTGCT
>NW_014577080.1:313483-319682 GCF_000485595.1 Priapulus caudatus
CTTGAACTCTCGCCGTGGCGCTGCGGCTGCTTGGCATTGGACACTACGCGATGGAAGTGGAGACCCTTAATTCTTGCCTGCGAAATAGCACTTGCTCGTGGAAGAACCTACGCGCGTCGTGGGTTATACTTACTGGCCATGCGCGCTGTGCGCGTCTGCTCACATGCCTGCAGGTGAGTGTGGCCGGTGATAGATCTGCTGCTTGCCTTTGACCCTGCTTGACAAACTGCAGGAAACTGTGCCTAACCGTGCTTGCCTGCGTTGCCTGCCTGACGTTTGACCTGGCCTGCGCTGCTGCTACCTGCAACGTTTGTTTGACAGAGACAGACAGAGACAGACAGAGACAGACAGAGACAGACAGAGACAGACAGAGACAGACAGAGACAGACAGAGACAGACAGAGACAGACAGAAAGACAGAGAGCCAGAAAGACAGAGAGACAGAGACAGAGAGACAGAGACAGAGACAGAGACAGAGACAGAGACAGAGACAGAGACAGAGACAGAGACAGAGACAGAGACAGAGACAGAGACAGAGACAGAGAGACAGAGAGACAGAGAGACAGAGAGACAGAGACAGAGTGAGAGAGGCAGGGCGAGAGAACGAGCTCCCACTCTGTCAGCCGAGGAATCCTCACGGTTCAGCACCGAATTGGCGCACCGAGTTGCTGCTGCCGCCGTTGCCTGCCTGCCTGTATCGATCACCGAGTGTCCGTGCCTTCACCGAGCACACGTACCGACACATATGACTTATAGTCGAGCTATTCGGCGTAGCGCCTGTCCCGCCAAAGATGCCGTTATTGTATTTGCTAGACCGAGCTCGCTTTCTTTGATACACGGCTTCGCTTCCTCTGTGCTATCGCCGACGTGTGTGTACCGACCGCGATTTTTCGCTGTCGCGTCGGTGGCTGGAGACGCGGGCGTTAGATTTATCAGTTACTAGCACATCGATTCGATGGTTTCATTTACTTAGAAACGTGTAGTTATTGGCGTGCGCAATAGACGAGAAAAAACCTCGACCGTGATAATTTGTTCACAGAAATCCCTGCAATGTGAACGAGCCCTGTGAGAGCAGCATCGCCAGTAGTAGTAGTAGTAGCAGCAGCATCGCCAGCATTGCAGCAGCAGCAGCATCGTCAGCATCGCCAGCCATGCAACATTGCAGCAGCAGCAGTAGCAGTAGTAGTAGCACCACTACCGGCAGCAGCAGCAGCAGCAGCAGCAGCAGCAGCAGCAGCAGCAGCAGAAGCAGTGTGTTCTGCGGCTTCTGCCTCGATCACACGCACGCGTCTCTACTCGGCAAATTCGCCGACCCGCAAAGCATTACCCGGCAAATTCGCTGACAGTAGATAGACGCGCGGGCGATACAAGCTTGACATTGCTGTACAGCAGCAGCAGCGAGCGGGAAAAACGCCAACAAACTAGAATTTATGCGATTTTTTCTTCCGCTGGCGACAGCGTCAGATCATGTAGAGCAAGATGCGACTCGTCCGCGTTAGATATGGGCAGCGAGACCGGACGATGGAGACAAAATCATACTTTACAAAACTTCTCGCCGTGGTTAACGATCTTCAGCCGGCTAACCCCATTGAAATGGGTTTTCCGCGCTAAAATCCCCCATTTCCCCGACGGAGACCGCAATGCTGACCCCTCGGCGAAGGGGTTTACTGCCGCGCTGCACAATGCTCGCCGCGTATGACTGTCTAGTTCACACGCGAGCGGGTTTCGATGGCTGAGCACTCACTCAAACGTGGGCTCGGCCATTAAACTGACTTTTGAATTAAGAAGAATGCTCGGCGGTGGCGAGCCGAGGAAATGATTATGATGATTTGTTTGCGTTGTGGTGACGACGCACAGCGAAATTTATGTGGAGTCAGCAGTGTGAAATTGACTAATGTAGGCATTTGCCTCCCAGAAGAATTCGGTTGCAAATTGGGTCTCAAGTGTCACTGTTCCATTTGGGCTTAAGCCGTGTTGTGAAATTGGTGAAATTGTATTTGCACAAAAAAGTCGCTGAGGGTTTTGTTCGGGAGAAGACCGCTTTCTGGAAAGGGGGCTCGCTACCTACTCGTTGAAAGCAACAGTCGACGCAGGCATTATGTATGTAGCTGGCGAGTCACGATTTCTGTTACCGGGAGCGGCGTGCTGGCCGGACTCAAGTGCTATTCCAGCCCAGCGTAAGCACTCCGCTCTGCGTTCAACGACCTATAGAATATCACCTGTCTAATATCTATCTATCTACACGCTGAAAGGCTATTAATATTTCATCAATCATACACAATGTTGTTTTATGATAATCGCGCGCTGTATGATAATTTTGAAAAAAAGCCCCGCAGCTGCAAGCGTGCGACGCGTTGTTCGCTGACCGTTGACCAAGACTCGTTAGCTCGCTTCTACAGGTGCGATGTGAACGCTTCTTTGTTGTCGAAACTTATTATTATATTTATTATTAGACTGGGGGAAAAATCTCGCACGAGCACGTGCACGATAGCAGTATTCTTGTCATCATCTGTGCTCTGCGTAGAATCGATGGCTAGGCCTCGGCCCTGTTGTCGGGGCTCAGTCAGCTGCTCCTCGACATTTTCGTTGCAAGTTTTCGCCTAACAAAACTTTAATGACCATATGCACCAGTCCTACAAGCGGGCGGAATTTGTCCGGGGGAAAATTGCAACGTGTCTGCCTTCCCTGATTCACACACAAAGGCAAATTATTGTATATATACATTCTGCTCCGGAATTCACCAGATGTTTCGTCGACTAAAATTCAACGCATATGTTTTGGGCTGCATGCCTGTTGAATTTTACCTTGTGAAATAGACTTAATGATGACTATGCCGAATAAAACTTACCAGCTGGTGAGCGTGGTTTGACATGAGGTTTTTTATTATATAGATTCTCGTTTCGTCTTGTCTGTTTTTATTCCGCATTATAAGATAACTAACGTCTCGCAGATTGTTAGAACAGGTGCAATGTCAAGGGCAGGCTGTGTCCTTGCACACGGAACAATTGATGGGCAAGCAAAGTGTAATTATTATTTCAATGTGCACAATAGTGTGAACATTGTACAATTAAGACACCGTACGTATGTAATATAGCATGCAGTCACCGATGATCGCCCACGTATCTTTAATGTTGACGAAACCGCAATAGATTGTAAAACAATTCCGGCGAAATCCATCCATGCCACTGACCTGCAGGCATACCACTAAACCCATTATGGTATCGCTGGGTAGATGCCGGCGTGTGAGTGTGAGAAGGTGTAATATACGAGGGCGGAAGCTTGACATGCGTGGAATCCATAGTGTCACCAGGTCTGAGTAGCAATTGATGATCGCTCTCGCTGCAGGTGGGAACCTAATATACACTCTTGTCTCTTGTTGTGTCTCTTTAGAATTCTCAGCCTGTCATCAAGTCAGGCCTCTATCCGGTCTACAGCGCATTCACCGCTACATACGCCAACGACGTGGTAATAAATGGGGGCAAAAGTGCCCTCCCCCTGTACCATAAATAGCCCCGGTTTTATTGGCAAATGGATGATTGCTTTTCTGCGGGGCGCAATACACAGTTATAGTGCCGGTTCTCCTCAAATATTAGTTTGAGAACAGCCTCCTTTATTGTAGTGATTTAAGGTAATTACGTGCATTCTTTACACCACTGAGTCTGAGTGAGTGACCCTATATGCGACTCATTCACGTAGCATGGCTTTCTGATTGTAGCCTGTGGTGCATGAATCATTGTCTGGCGTAGAGAGGCAATAAAGTGATTTACTACATTTATACGCTGATATGTAACGTTCATCTTGCATTAAGATTGCATGCTCCACAGGTGCCTAACGATTAAGGTAGTAAGTGGTGTGAAATCAGGGAGTGGGGTGTTACCGTCAGCTAGCCATAAAACCAGCAAATTTTTAAGAGAATCATGGGGATTTTAGATTAGTTTGCTAAAAGCCAGAGGAAGCCCCGCATATAAATAAGTCCGTACTTTTATTTACCCAGTGTCTTTTTCATCTTTAATGGCAAACCCTTCCAAGAAATTCATCGAATGTATTACAGGTGTCATACGAAAGTTTCGCACAGGATCTTCGACTTGAGCCTGTGATTTTTATTTAGTCGATCGCATGCCAATGTCACAAACAGTTGAGAAAGGCTGTCATGCCTAGAACTATGAAAGTAGTGCAATATCCCCCAGGGATACCGCGCTGGCTGCAGGGCTGCCAAGCGTAGTTATCGTTTCACATTATTGGCCGTTTCCCCCAGGTGGGCTTTTAGTCTAATAGTGATGAAACGGGAGGCGTATAGTATTTCTAAAGCTACAGTAGGGGTGGGTGGGTAGGTTGATTGAAGGACGTTTTGGGAAAAAAAGACATTCACAGAAAGGTGGAAAGCGATATATAGAGCGATCGTGGTTTATAACATGTGCATGGTTTTCAATCAGCATTCATTTGCAGGGGCATCTGGGAGGGAATCTGTGAATCAGACCGCTCGTCAACTCGTGTGTGTTAATGTCTGTATAACCATCTCATCGCGTCTTACCTTCGCTCATTCGTCGTCGGGTTTCTTCATACACGCAGTGCACAATATTCGGATCACACCATTTGCATGAATACAAGAATATATTCGTTGGAGTTTAGATATAGAATACAGATCGATCTCTTTTATACATATCTTCGATACATATCTTCTATTTTATATCTATGGTTGCAGGTTAGCCCCACTCGGAAAAGGCATATCTGCATATCGAGTGAGGTGCAGCGAAAGCTAATTTCATTTTCGTGGGCAGTAGTGCGCTTCGCAGTACTAGCGATAGCCAGGAGATGCTGATGATTTGGAATATATTTTGCAGGAGTGTTTGTTTGGAAAGTGTATGTTGCAGGTTTGCACACGCTGCCGAAATGCCGTCATTACCGTGAGCACGATAGTGATACACAGTCCCAGTTATTATGCAGACCATTTACAATGTATATTTTCTGACATGTTCTCTAAATAAAGATCAAAGATAGGAAAAGACGGGAGTTCGTCGGTAACCTTACTTTCGTGGCTGTTTCGTGTCAATTAACCATGACGCTTTTACTAAAGTGTCTAGAATGTGGTGAAAAGCATTATAAAACACGAATTAACATATATGCGATCTGCAACAGGCGCAGTATCTCCATAATATATATATATATATACAGTCAAAATACTATGAAGAGCAGTAACATTGTAAGTAAAATAACGAACTTGATGGTTGTCTCAGTGGACAGAGTTGTTTAGCTAAACTAAGACGTACGTACCCGCAAGTAACATTTTACTGCAGTCCAAATGGTTCTAAACAGCCACTAATGGACACGATTCCTTTGCTAGACGCTGAACCAGACGGTAAAGTCTGGCCCAGTGTTCGACTCAACTATTCCATTCACAACGTCAAAGGTTCCGGGTTAAGGTTAAGCGTATCCCAAGTTTCAGGTTAAGGATTTAGGAGGAAACGTTTTAGAGTTAGGGTTTAGTTATAAGTAAATAGACCCTAGCCCTAAGGAGCCATGGGCAAATCCCCTAATAGTAAACCTTACCAGAATAACATATTAGGCATGTATATATAGATATCACGAGTAAAAGATCTCAAATTGAGATTATATATACTCCTGACAGATATACACTTGATCGCTAGTATTGAAATGTAGCTTTTGATTAGCTAGTTCTGATGTTTTGAAATGTCGTGTAACGCGATAACGGTGAATTTGAATTTAATCGGATCATTTTGAATATTATATTACACATGAATGTATTTTTGTACACTTGCGATCCTACATGATAGATTGGTGACATTGTACGGTTCATCGTTTGCCATTTATGTGTCATATCCGTCAAGTGTAACTGTTCTGTCGGGAAGTATTGGGTGACACGAAGGTGAGACTGTGTTCCCGCCATTCCCCTTAACGATTCGGGTTTACTATTCCTGTGTGAGTCACACCCTTAGCATCCCTGTGATGAGGGGAGGTCACACTCTCAGCATCCTCTTGATTATGGATTGGGTAATTATTTCCCGTGAAAGCTATAACAGTTTTCACAAGCATCCTCAACATAGTTCAGGTAGGAAGTTAAGTTAAAATAGATAGTGTGTGCGTGCACGCGCGCGCGCGCGTGTGTGTGCGTGCGTGCGTGCGTGCTTGCGCGCGTGTGTGTGTGTGTGTGTGTGTGTGTGTGTGTGTATGTGTGTGTGTGT
>NW_014577080.1:319820-323003 GCF_000485595.1 Priapulus caudatus
CGTGTGTGTGTGCGTGCGTGCGTGCGTGCGTGCGTGCGTGCGTGTGTGTGTGTGTGTGTGTGAATTTCTTGCTCTTACTACATAACCATTCTTCGTATATAGCGATCTTCTTTGACACCTATAGTACTTCTTTATGCGAGGGTTTTGAATGATATTTCTGTCATGTTTTGATAGGCATTTCGCAGTACATGACCGATCTTCAACGCAATTCATATAAAAACATGTGCACTGAGGTATTACGCTTTGAATATATTGTTATAGCGTATGCCGTTCTAATGGAATTTGCATTGTCTCTAACAAAAAGGAAATGGGTGTTATCTCCGTGAACAAAATTGGACGAGGAGAGTAATACCCTATAGTGCATACGATCATATTAGAAGACCGTACGTTTCCACGACGCTATACAAGGCGCTGCGACGTCGATCACAACTTTCACTGACTCATATAAGCCACTGTGTACGTACGTTTATATACTGCTTTGGTTACAGATGAATATGAGTACCTATAAGTGCAGTCCGATCGGATGCAGTTTAGCTGCATTCCTAAATGTCTAAAGTTCTCTGCATCTGGTCTAAGCGTTGCTTGCATACATACATGTGCGTTGTCGCGTTACAGTGCAGATGGAGAGTGTTGTCATCGTGCCGTGTAGTAGTAGATGGCAGGCCTCTCAGGTCCAGTTCCCAACACACATTCGTATTGATTGTCGCTTCGTTCTTCCGATCCGATGTCCCCAGTGTCTTCGTATCTCGCCGAAGTTTCCTCGGTGCAGGAAAGATGCAGTAAACAAGCAATTACACGAGGCGGGCGCAGTATTCGACAACCCCCATGGCGTGAGGCGCTGCAGTTGGCATGCTACAGTGGTCACATGCATTCGACTGTACGGCGACAGCGACCGTGTGACGTCTTCGTACGCATTGAAGATATGTCGCCGTGCGATTTTATCAGATTAGAATTTCCGCTTGACAAGTGTCTGTGATGAATGATGCCAGTAATAGTGATTCAATGTGTTAAATTATTCGCTGGTGTTTTTTTTTGTTTCGACAAGTTTTATATTAATACGTGTGAATTATCCGCACGCGTCCAAATTTCGCGCAGGAGCGTCATCGTCCATTGTGATCACAGATGCGCACGAGAATATAAATAATAATAACAGGGATACCATTTTGTCAGACGAGATAACGCGTGAATAACTACATGGCGACTTTCAGTTGAAAAGCCCTGTCATATACACAGCGGAATTCTTTGGAGTGGATGGAAAGAAATTGATCGGCCAATCAACCAAGTTTACTTACACTATTGTGTAATATCTCATTTCTTCACGACATCTTTTGTTCAAGTAATGCTGTTTATCGTTAAGGCGATAGATATCTGTTGTCATGTGCTGTCTGTTGCGTGCAATACAGCGTTATAGGTCTACTACCACATGTGACAAGATTCGTGGTTGTCCATCATTACGCTATAGAACAACAACCCGAGTTATTGTAAGCACTATGTCGAGTACATAAATTCTTTTGACAAATCTTTATGTACCATGCTGGATTATTGTATGCAGTAAGTCATACGGCCCGTTTCACGGGTTGAACGTCTGTATTGAAAACTTGCTTCTGCATTTCAGCTCGTATTGTTAATGCGTGAAAGCGAAACTCGTATTGATATATTATCCATAAACATGACGAGAATAATACGTGAATGGGAGCGCTGCACGTTTGAATGTCATTTCCGGGCCGGTGTTTAACCAAACGTTGTTTGCACTGCGCACGTATTCGGACTCATTCATCATTCACAGTGGCAAGTGCTTGCAGACTTACATCAAGGCTGCGATCAAGAGATCGTGCCAGCAGGCAGGTCTTCATGACGGCAAAAAATAATCTTTTGTCATATCTTTAGTCGTAGCAATGTCCATTGCTTGTTAATAGGGGCCTACACGGCGAAATAACTTTCTATAAATGGGTTTTTCGTGTTATTTTATGTCGAGTCATGAGATCTTAGATTATGGCCTCGCTTATAATTATGTAGTACGTTAGGATACACTAATGTTGCTACGCTATTTTGAAATCTGTTAAGTGTTTCCAGCTAGGAAATTGCATGAAAAAGCAAATTGTCGAAATCTGCCCAAACCCATTGTGTACCTCGAAGCTTCTCGACTAGCTCTTAAAAGTAAAGAAATAACTTAGCTATGCATTGTTTTATGTTTTTTGTTTTCGTCACGTCCTTGCGGAAGCACGTTAATCCCACGATAAAAATATTTCTTTCATTAGAATGTGAGTCTTGAAATTAAAATTAAAATAATTAGGAAACGTTAACATTTATAACGTGTTTATATATACTGTATGAAACCAGTGCGTACCCAAAACATTAATAGATTGATTTTTAGTCTTGGGTTGTTGTTAAAACAGTGCTCACGCTACTGAAGAATCTCCCTGAAGCAGACGTGTGCTAAACGGATATTTAATAGTAGCCATGGTTTAGTTTCGACATTTGCTATAGTGAATCGTTAGTCGCCTAGACGCATACTGTAGTTATATGTTTATATCGGGGGTCTGGTAATGCTATTTAAGATGTTCTCTGGTAACGGGAGTGGTTATATTCATGTGTTTTTCATCAGTGAGCGAATATTAGTAGTCAATAGAAGTAATATCAGAGGGCCGTATAGTTTTTACTAATTTTAAGCCAACTGAATAATTATGCCTAAACGTCTTCTTGCTCTCCATGTTCATAAGCATTACGCTGCCATTGAAGGTGACAGCTATAGTGCTGCGTTCTAGCACCAGACAGTTTGCAAGCACGTGAATACTTGTAAGGGCAGATGGAGAAAGGTGTTATTTTGTTAGTTGTTTATTTTGTTATCTTATTTGTTATTTTGTTATTTTGTTATTTTGTTATTTTGTTAGTTGTTTATTAGTTAGTGTTATTTTTTTAGTTGTTATTCTGATGACTGTTCGCATTTTATTACTGTAAAAAAGGTTTTTATTTGGTTTCTATTTCTCTAAAATCCGTTTAGGGAAGGGTTTTGGGTCTCAGAGTAATTTGCTCAATTACATTAAATGTGACTGTATTAAAATATCTTATAGCAAATACTAAGTGGTACTGCCAGCTAATGCGTAGTAATTTCATAACTTTATGATATACCGTCTTTCTCTCTCTCTCTCTCTCTCTCTCTCTCTCTCTCTCTCTCTCTCTCTC
>NW_014577080.1:323395-324704 GCF_000485595.1 Priapulus caudatus
GCGCGTGTGTCGTGCGCGTGTGTCGTGTGTGTGTGTGTGTGTGTGTGTGTGTGTGTGTGTGTGTGTGTGTGTGTGTGTGTGTGTGTGCGTGTGTTGAACCTCAGCATTATAATTATACTAGAAAATGCTCACAGTGGGTTGGGATTATGATATACATGGGATTTGTAGGATAAAAACCGAAAAGTAGGGTGCATGGACTAGTAGAGGGGGAACTGCTATGGAGTGCCACATTTGTAAGATTATTGGCTTCTAGATTTAGTTATCGATTCAGTTCGTCGAGTATATTGGAGCGTCTTATACATTAGAGGCATTACTGTTCTACGAATTGGTGAAATTGTATGTTTTGATATGATGATGCGTGATATCGTTGATGAGCTAATTATCCACATGTTTTATACCCGGCTGCGGCTTTGATTGAGCGAATGACTTCTTATTTGTCTGTCGCATTAGCTACATTTGCCGAAAAAGTGATTCATTCACATTTCCTTGCAATCGGAATAAATAGGAATATATTATAATGATAGACAAATTGCTTTCCTGTTTCGTACCCATTAATGAGATGCTTATGAAGACTTAATTGTCGAAATAGCGCAATGGATGAGTTTTTCTCGGAATTAGTCTGTAGTTAAACTGTAGAAATGTGAAAATATATTTGGTTCTTTAGTGATTAATTCTGTAATATCGCACAATGTCTCAAGAAGGGGAAGAGAGCTCAGATTTATTTAGTAGTTTTTAGTTAATTTGTTTTCGGGTTAAAGAAAACTAAAAGTTTGATAATTAACATGAATGAATTGGGCAGCAGTCAGGGTTTTATATGCTGGCTTTGCCTATATTAGTGTGCCTTGGTTAAATAAATTGCGAGTAGCAGTGTTGGAAATAGCAGCTCGTTCCCCAATCCGGGACTTGTAAATTTTGACGGATTTCACTATCGTTTATATAGAAACCAAAATAATAAAAGTCACCAGTGAATCGGTTTTCAGACTTATTTCCAGGACTGCAGTTGGCTTCCGGTTAAATCCGATTGCAGCCAATGAGCCCTGAATAAACATCGTGTTTGCAAATACAAACAGCAAGAAGCAGTGTACTTGTAATTCATTGTGGTAATGTGTAAGTGCGACATACTTCACCTTCACCGTTATCTCAACAGCGCGAAAGCCTCTCCAGCATGTGTCGTATATACTTTATACCAGCGAGTGTTGCAACTCTTGTACTTTTTCTTGTGTGTGTGTGTGTGTGTGTGTGTGTGTGTGTGTGTGTGTGTGTGTGTGTGTGTGTGTTGTGTGTGTGTGTGTGTGTGTGTGTGTGTTGT
>NW_014577080.1:324758-328127 GCF_000485595.1 Priapulus caudatus
TGCGTGCGTGCGTGCGTGCGTGCGTGTATGTGTAAAGAATTTACATGGTTCGCATCATATTAAGAAGTAATTTTTTGTCATGTAAAAATACACCCAGTCACACACGCGCGCCCTCTTTGCTAGCATTTGTGTGGTGATGTGGCTTTTCGCGACGGCCCTTGCGTGGTGACGATGATCAGCTATACTATGGAGCTTGCGGTGTTCTGTAGTCATTATATATTTACGGGTGCAATGTAATTGCTTCCTTTGGCTCTTTTCATCAGAGACTATTTGTTGGTGGCAGACACCCTGCTCGGTACACTTGTTACTCTAAGCCAATATTTGGTCAACAATTTACGATGTTAGACTGGTTGTGAATATATACATTTATGTATATGCACTTGTGATATTCGCAAATGAGCTGCTGGAACTCGGCTTGCTCATGAACTGCTGTCTTGATGGAGATAGTAATCTAGTAAAACGTGTATAATGCGCTCTGTTGGCACGATTGTCAGTATGAGTAGTCTTGATATCATGCACCAGCTGCAACACCTCTTCAAACGCTCTGCGTGTGTGTTTGCCAAGCAAAATGCCTCGCTCTACTACAAGTTATGAGCGTTTCTGATAAAGTGCGATAAACTGTTATAATGCTGTTACCGACAGTAGGTACCAACCTTACTGTTACCAACAGTAATGAACTCGCGCGCACGCACGCGCACATGCACGCACGCACACGCGTGCGCGCCCGCACACGGGTTTTCTACAGTTACCCCCTATTTTTATTCTTCGTTTGTTTCTGTTAAAAATTATTTTAATATAATTATGTATTTTTTAATTAATAATGCTTTTCATTTTGTTTTAGATTGACATGTTCATTTTCATGCCGTTTTAGTGCTGCTCGAATTTCTTTAATCATTGTTTAGTTTCTTTTTTATCTTATTTCAATTATCATATAAATCAAAGACAATCGAATATGGAAATGTGAAACTTGAATGACAAACACATAAACGGGATTAAAAGCTCCGTATATCATCATGAAAAACATTCGTACCACGGATCGGACTAATTATGTATCATATCCGTTGAGAGAGATGCGCCAAATAAAACCATAATACTGCTAAACATTGGTTTATTACTATGTCCGTGGGCTAGTCACACATTCCGAGTCAGTATAGCTGGCTATTTAACCCATACTCATTAAAATATCAGCAACAAATTTGATTATGCCCACTCTATGAATGATACACATTCTATTTCTTAATCTTTTCGTGTGTGTGGGTTAATTAAAATTCTACCACACTCGAAAATATTACATCGGTTTTAGCTCAATACACCATCTGCAATTGTACAGTATGGTGTATTCGATCAATTTTACAGTTTTTGAGAAATGCAAATCGTCGTCGCGTCAGTAATTGATAATGCATTGTTTGTTTTGCCTTTATCCGTATAAATCTGCTAAAAACAAACATGCGCTGATGTTTCGAAAACTCACAAGGAATCAATTCGGCGTGAAAAATCACTTTCAGATCAATATTTCATTGCGCGAAACATCTGGCTTCGTACCGTATTTGGAATATGACGGCACGCGAGAGGCTTTTAATACTGTTGTAGATTATTGAGGCACCTTCGTGCATTTTGCATGAACTCTCATCCTTTCGAATGCAGATAAAGTCTCTAGTAGATAGAAATACTCCAGCTGACTAGAAACATATTGCTGTTGAATTTTGTATAGCAGCCACATATGAAACCCCACAATTGAGCACTATAGGGTTTTACGCCTTTCAGAGGTAGCAAGTCACTTCCTATTTTTGGCCGCGTTCGAACTGATCTCCTATTGAATTTTTTGTAAATTGCAAAACTTGGTCTTCTGACCAAGGGAAATAAAGTAGCATTGAATAAAATATGGACCGAAAGCAATCTACATGCTAATTTGGGCTTGTAAAGGGTTGAAAAATCCCCCCTTGTTCCATGCTAATAGAAGGATACCATTGAAGATACCCTTAAGCGAAACCCATATATATCAGTGTTCCGAACTACGCCACCATTTTGCAAGTAAGCACACATTTGTGCCCAGTTCAACTGTGCTTAGGGTTATTCATAATCTCTGTGTATTGCATGCAGCACTAAATATTCCGACGGGATTCTTCATTGTTTCGCATCTAAACAGCTATAAAACTGAATGAGTCTAGTGTTAAACGAAAAAAATGAATTGATAGCAAGCTTCTATTCTAGCTCACGAAATTGTGGGCATACGAAATTGCTTGAACCAGGCATATCGTTCGAATCATATCTCTGTCCGCCCGCGTAGGTGTGCTACACTCGGCTAAAATATCACGCTTGTATATAGCCATATATATGAAGAATAAATCAAGTACAGTGACATTTTATGTCGAAAATTAATCGTGACCGCAGTGTATTCACAATAATTAACCTGCTCATCAGTGCAGTTACTACATCTCTGTTACTGCATTCGTACGTAACCGGAAACCCACAGCCAATTACCTCTGCACCTACATCTATAGCAATCCTCACATCTGCACCTACACCTATAGCAATTCTCACATCTGCACCTACACCTATAGCTACACTTACATCTGCACCTACGCCTAGCTATCCTTACATGTGCACCTATACATTTCTACAGGAGTCTATCTATTTTGATAGACTCCTGATTTCTACGATTACATATACACCTACGCACAATTACCATTACATATACACCTACGCACAATTACCATTACATGTGCACCTACGCACAATTACCATTACATATACACCTACGCACAATTACCATTACATATACACCTACGCACAATTACCATTACATATACACCTACGCACAATTACCATTACATGTGCACCTACGCACAGTTACTATTACATGTGCACCTACATGCAATATTACCATCGCCTCTGCACCTATAAACACAGCTATTGTTACTTCAGTATGTACACAGCTTCTATTACATCTGCACCTGGACAAAGTTAAAGTTACTTCTGCGGCTACACATACAGCTACCATTTCCCTGCAAGTAGACACAGCAATGATTGCCTCCACACGCATATAGGTACAATAACTTCTAGCACTCAGCTGCAATTACCGGCGCACCTACACATCAGACTATTTACTATTATATCCCTTACTCAACCCACAACTGTATTACTCAACCGTATTACTCAACTGTATTACTCAACCGTATTACTCAATCCACAACTGTATAACACCTATACATGCACTGGAACGGAAGCACGCACACGCGCGCATGCACGGACGCAGGTGTACGTCACTAGCCCTACACATTTTTAATATACGTGTGTGTGTTCGCTCGTCGTGTGCGGATGTTAAAGAGTATCAGAAGTAGATAATAGGGAATTATAATTATAATTATA
>NW_014577080.1:328137-333137 GCF_000485595.1 Priapulus caudatus
ATATAATATAAATATAATTATAATTATAATTCCCTATTATCTACTTCTGAGAGTATGAAAACGTTGTTGTAGCAATGTGGGATGAATGACGATGCATGTGCGTTAATGAAAATCCGCGTATCTGTTTGCTAGGTGCTTATTGCTTAGTGAGTTAGCGTCGCAGTTTCCACACTAGTCGAAAAAGCGCGAATATTTCATAATACCTTTTCGCTATCTTTACTTTATTTTATTCCACGATTTCTATCGGGATATTCAGCAAGTCATGGGTACTGCTTACTCGTGAATACTTTTTTACTAAATTTAGTTACAGGATTGCGTATAACATAGCAGCGACGCTAGCCGGTTATTAATCTCTTGAATTTATCTGCATAATGAACCTAATGAACCTTAGTGTATGTAAGGGATTTAATTACCTATAACATTCGAATAACAATTCATTGATTGCATCACCTAATGTGCGAATACGTAGTGCACAGATGAATGTATGCATGTGAGCATGGGCATAGTAGTCTTGAACGAGAAAGAATTTATACATATGAAGTTATTATGGTCTTACACAAGTATAAGTAGCGCACACTTAAACGGGTAATCTGATGTGTGACACAAGTCAAGATAGAGCAGTTATTAGCGTGGTACACAGGTAGAAATGTATATTATCATTGTTATGGTATTGAGACTAGGTTGAAATACTTTCAATTCCTTCACATACGTATTCTTTTAAAGCCTTTGAGCAATGAGCGTTTATACATGTGATTACCACGCACTAAATTATGCACTCACGTACGCACGCACGCAACATCAGAACGGCCCAATATAGGCATGAAAGCATAAAATATCAGACATTATTTGAAATATTTTACTTTCTCAGTTGTGTGCGTTGTCTCATATAAAACTTCACAACAACAAAAACACTCGACAAATGCTCATCAAGAATCGTAATAACACGTTGAAATTGGTAAGCATCAGGTTGAACCAGGCGAATAGAAGCGAGACTCGGTTTGATTCTCGGCACACCAAGCTTGTCCGGCAATCTCACAAAAATCGTCGTTAACCGCCCTTCCAAATGCGGCAAATTGAAGTGATGAACTGGTTACGTTTGCGCGATTTCCGAACCTACAGTTCCTGTCTATTCATTCCTCTTGACATTCCGAAGTTATGTGCAGTTGAATTATATATTCTGTGCTGTTGTTGTCACCAAATCTCACACTAGCGGTGTACGTGTGGAGGGGCTATAGTATACGTACTCACGGAATTATCCCTCCATTGATGCCTGCTCAGAAATTAGATGGGCCGTGACACACTTTGGCACTTTTGTTAATCGGCCTAATGACTTGCCATTTTTGCTGCCGCGGGCAGCTGGCAGACCATAAGAGATTAGGCAACGCGAGTGCATAATAAGATCTTGTTAGGCACTTGATTACAGTGACATTAAATTTCGATAACTATGAGTATGGCTCTCTCACACGGCCTCGTCAGCTGGCTCTTCCTCCGCCAGGAATGGCTTCATTAGAGGGTTTCCCTCCCTCCCAGCAAAGATAATGATGTCTAGATTGAAATTCCGGCCATGTACGGTTATTAAAATACGGTATGAGCCACCAGGGATAAGGCACATGGCGGGTGCTATACAGCGAGTATAATTATGCTCGTCTCCTCTGCGTATAGTAGTTACACGCGTGGCACGGCATCGGTATAGGTCGAGCGTACGTGGTGCTGTTACCGAGTCTCGACAAAAAGTCTACAGTACAGAAGTACGTCGTGCTTCGCTTCGTGTTGGAGCAGGTAATTAACTTTCGTCGTTGCGAGAAGTGAAGTCAGAAAATCAGAAGCAATTTCTTGAAATTTAGAGCGTTTGTAGGTATAAGGAAAGCGCGTCGCGCGGTTAGTTATAGTCTGTGAATCTCGACGATGCGCGAGTTTTTTCCCCTAAATTAGTTACGCATGGTTATCCTCGTTATTTCATGTTGCGTACAGTCTCTGTTTGACATGCGATCGCGCCAAGACGCCGCGTTCCACCAGATGAACCCTTTATATTATTATTATTATAATAGCATGTCACTAGGAGACTAGAGACGCGCCTCCATGCTACGTTAGTTCACCAGCAATAGTCTCTGTTTGATATATCTATATCTATATCTATCTATATCTATATCTATATCCTATCTGATATATATGTATATATATATGATATATAAATAATATATATATATAATATATATATGCCAAATATGTTCGCCTGATCCGCGTGATCAACTGCAGCCGAGAATTGGGGTAATCACGGTACTTACATCGCTCCTCACTCACGTAATCAATTCCGCGAGCCTTGCGGCCTAAAGCGCTGTCAACAGCAGCCCACCTTAGTCAGCGAGATTTTTGATTGAACCACTTAGCTACGAACAACTATTCTGTGCGTAGAGTAATGTGAAGGCCAACCGTGTGTAGGTGACAGCGCGTGCTTGCTGGCTACGCATGCATGCAAACATTTCCGCGGCCCTTTCACGCTGAGCACAGACTGTCGCCGCTCAGGATTTCGTTGAGTAATATGCTGCTTAATTGGGAAAGTTTGACGGACGATAAAAAAAGGGCGTTATCCATAATGTTCTGGCTGTATCTCGCGAAGCTTTAATGTGGGAACTCTCATAGAGAGGATCAGCAATTGTATCAACCTCTCTCTCTTCTCTGTAGAAATCCAGGGAGAAGAATGGTAAACATACGAGAGAGAGAGAGAGAGATATCGACACGCGCAAGAGAGAGAGAGAGAGAGAGAAGAGAGAGAGAGAGAGAGAGAGAGAGAGAGAGAGTGGATAGACAAAAGGGGGGAGATAGAGAGAGCGAAAGATAAAAAGAGGGAGAGAGTGCGAACTAGAAAGAGGGAGAGAATGAGTGAGCGCGCTCACTCAGTCGTTCGCAGTGAACGAACAATCAGGCTATCGCATTCACCAGCGGTGTTTTTGTGTGTAAAATCGTTACAAGTGAATGTGTGTATTTTTCGTTACGTTATTTGCACTCTAAAAGCGAGCCACATCAAGCATACCATAATCTATCTGCTTATTCTCCACTAGCACCATACACGTAGGCAGCGGTTGCTGTGCAGGCTATTCAAGCCCTCGCTATGGTTATGTAAGCGCTTATATATATATATGAATGCACGTGCTACTACTTCGCAGTGCCGTACCGACATTGTAATTATACTCGGCAGCTGCTCGGTAAGATAGTGATACACTAAAGATGCAATCTAGGGATCAATAATATGGCTTGATTATTTTGGCTAACTATAGTGGAGCTTTTTCATTTGCTTTGCGTAGTAATTGGTGAATCGTTGTGCGCGCTGCGCGCTGCAATAAACTGTAGCCGTTATTTAAATCGTGAAAGCATATTATAGCTAGCAGGAAAAGTAGCAAATTTTTGCGAACTTCTAGCAGAAATTGTTTCCAGCATGTAGTATGGATTGTTGCTAACACGTAACGTGAACGGTTGCCGACCAATAGTGGGGGTTATTGCCAGCGCATAGTAGGAATTGCAATATGAAAGTTGTAGAATATGAATTGTAACACATAGTATAGAAATTGTAACATGAAATGTAGAAATGGTAGCAGAAGTGAATAAAAGCAAATAACTGGTGACAAAAACAGGAGTGAATATTTAATAACATTCATAAGTGAGAAAAAAAACAAATAACTAGTAGTAAAAACAATGAATACTATAATACATAGTATAGGAATTGCAACATGGAAAATAGAAACTGTTAAACACAGTATATAGGAACATGTGGTGTGTGAATAGTAACATATCGTAGGAATTGTTGTTTACATATGGTAATTGAGTTGGTGTAGTTCTGTAGTTGCTAGCAAGTAGACTTATTGGCTAACACGTAATCGGAATTATTGATTAGACAAGATTCAGATTCTTATCTAATCATAAAAATGGAAGAATTTGCATTCAATGATTGCTCCGAATATGATAACGAAATATTTGTGTAGGAGGATATTCCTGTGAACACAAACATATATATGCGCCTACAAACACGCTTATAGCTAAAATAGTTTAAATAGCTAAAATAGCAAAAAAAAAATAGCGAATATAGCTAAAATAACTAGCGTAAAATCCTATATTTATCCTATTGATATATTATGTGTAAATGACCAAAATTCAAATAACTTCAGGCGATTGGTGGACGCTAATTCTACTGCCGTTAGAATGCCCTCATGGCTGCTTACAAGTCTAGGTCGCAACGTGACGAAGAGCTCCCGGGGTAAAATACGTACCGTCGAGTATCGTTATGAAGTGACACTCAAGTTTTACGTGCGAAGGGGGAGCTGTCAGAGCGTGTGATCAATATTGGTTGAATGTGGAACCGCGTTCTAGTAGGCCTGTCCATTTCTGTAAACGTCTCGCTTAAGTGCTCATTAAGTTATCTCACATTCGCTAGCATTTATGTAGTCATATTAAAGGCAGTTTGGGGCGGCCGTCGCGGACAATAAAAAAAGTCAGTAGATTTATGTAGATACACGTATACATGCACCGATCGTAAATTTAAACTTTAAGCGATATTCACGCGTACATGCTATATATGATAATCTGCGGTGGATGTAGCATGCCCACACAAACCAGATGCTTTGTTTTACTTGCATGTCTTTTTGGTCAACTCTTTGTCTGGTGAGGCCCGGAATAACCCCCCAAGTTGTGCCAGTTAACACGCTCCCTTTTTGTTAAAATTACATCTTACTATTACTAGTAACCACAGTTTGCATGCTAGGTCTTTGTAACGCAAAGAATACGCACGTTTATTCACGATTTTATATGATAGCCGTCATTTTTACTGTACACGTGCATGCATTTGTTGATAGAAAATTTTGTTGAAAACTTTGAATAATTGCACTCCATCGCTATATAAGAGGTATATATGTGCGACCACCCTACGTAAGCCATTCCTATTTTACGCCCTCCCATTTGTATAGTTTGCTGACAACTTTTCCTCTTTCCACGTTTTCCGACATCAGTTT
>NW_014577080.1:338137-341478 GCF_000485595.1 Priapulus caudatus
TGCCTGAATCTTGACCGAGATGGGGGGAGGGAGATACATGCTGGTGTGGTTTAAAGACGCAAATTATTAGCTCCCTATCAGATTCTATTGCATTAACATCGTTCGTTCTATCTAGTTAATTGATTAATTATTCGGCATGTAATGTTGCATTAATAATACATTAGCGCTATCCATGGCAATCTGGGTTGCCAATGTCTTTTTTTGCGGTTTAATATTTGATCGCGTGTATGCAAATGCGGACAGCGTTCTGCTAATATTCTCAATGGAAAGACTCGGATAACGATTCTAGCTGTCTTTTAAAACGTCGACAAGTAAATGTGAAATGTAGTGAGTTTAATTAACTGACATGTGTCATATACGCTTTACGTCAGTAACCGTGTAATAAATAGAACATGTGTGATATTGAAAATAGGATTTATTATCTGTATGAAGTTATCGTCAAATGTATTTTTCGGTGTAGAAATTATGTGTTTTTTATTCGGACTCCCCCCCCCTCTCTCTCTCTCTCTCTCTCGCTCTCTCGCTCTCTCTCACTCGTGCTCTCACTATCTCTCTCGCCATCTCTCTCGCGCGCTCTCTCTCTCCCTACCTCTCTTTCTCTTTTTTCCCCCCTCTCTCTTTTTCCCCCCCCCTCTCTCTCTCTCTCACTCTCTCGCTCTTTCACTTTCTTGCTCTCTCGCTCTCTCACAACTCTCTTTTCATCTCCCCACATCTTTCTCACTATCTACATATTTTATATATCTGTCTATCTAGCTATCTATCTATCTATCTATATATAATACTATATATATATATTTACTTCTATCTATCTATGCTATCTATCTATCTATCTCTATCTATCATATCGTATCTATCTATACTATCTACTGTCTGTCGTCTGTCTGTCTGGGTCATGTCTGTCTGGTCGCGCGCTGCTCTCTGCTCTCTCTCTCTCTCTTCACTCTCGCTCGCTCGCTCGCTCGCTCTCTCTCTCTCTCTCTCCTCTCTCTCTCTCTCGTCTCTCTCTCTCTCTCTCTCTCTCTGCTGTCTCTTCCTGTATATACCAATATATATATTCACGTCGAGTGGCCGTTGCGCACACCCAATGCAGGATATTTTCTTCCTGACATTGTTTTCCTAGGCGTGTCCGAAGTTAGCCATTGACCGATTAACACAGGCGTAATTCCTCTTGAGACCTTATACGAATGCGTAGGGAGCTCACTTGATACATCCCTATCCAGTTTTATACGACGCACGCACGCACGCAGCGCACGCACGCAACGCACTGCACGCACACACACACACACACAACACAACACACACATACATACATCATCAATATATATATTATATATACTATATATTATATTATATATAACTATATATATATCTATAGTGCATGGCCAACTGAGGTAACAGCCCACACACCATTAGCTTGTGATATTTATTCAAGCGATATACTAGTGTGCTGCGCGCACCAGCGGCGAAGGCCCCGATAGTAGTAACCACCACAACACACACGCACACACGCACGCACGCACGCAACGCACGCACGCACGCACGCACGACACACACACACAACATACACTCTCTCACACACGACACACACAACACACACACACACACACACACACACACACACACACACACACACACACACACACACACACACACACACACACACACACACACACACACACACACACACACACACACACACACACTTGACATGATCAACCGTCACTGACCGAAAACGGGGAGCGGTTGATTGTTGTATTGCGGAGCGAAGCCAGCGAGCACTGTCGGAAGGATCCTCCGTCAATTAGGCCTTCCGGGTTTAATTAGCTCGCGAAGGCACGAGGGTTGTGTTGATGAAGTGAATGTGCTTCCATCTTTCGTACATTGCCGGAACTTGCGCCGAAATTTTCTCGTTAGAGTGCACACCTACCCGGATTTTCCCACACTAGCCCCCCTCGGGGGGAGGGGGGGGGGGCAGAATGCATGCTGCTCTTCCTATAGTGTTTAACTGCGCTTGCCTTCTGAATTCTCCTTACACATAAATTTCTCCTACATTAATAATTAAACTTCATGCGTGTCGTTTATTTCCATGCATACAGCGTATACCGCCTTTGCGTGAGCCATTTCACTCTGTAATTTCACTCGTATTTTAAATTTCGCGGGCACTGTTCGTCGAACACGATGTGATGATTTTTCTAGGCTATAGCTAAAAGGCGAATTGGGTATGCCATGCACAACGATATTTCAAATCAAATGCACTCACTTCTCCGCTTGAAATCTCAGTCAGACCATTGCTCTGTTCATGCGTCGTGATCAGCATATCTGTATTACAGCGCGAAAGATTTTAGCATGGGTCTATACACGAGGATCCGCCACATAGAGATTTGTGCAGCTGATGGGGGAGTTACCACCAGTATGGTCTAGCTGGAGATGGCTTTTCGCATTAGCATCGTGGGATTCGGGTTTCTGCTTGAAGCAAGTTGAACGAGACGCTTCGTATTATTTTGGCCAGTTGCTGGTGGAAAACTAATTTCGCGGTTGGCCACAGTGGGATCCTTCGTATTACAAATAATACATGAATGGCTGATTATCTTGTAACATTTGCATGAATAATTGAGGCCGTGGGAAGCCCCACGTACAGTTTAGCCGCGTGTTAGTATCGTGTGCATTTCAGTTTCGCTCACACTATACGCCACACGCAACACGCATCGTCTCATTGCTGCCACCTTCGGGGGAATACAAAATGTGTGCATAAGTAAACGTAAGTAAATAAACTCGCATATTAAGTGATTGAATGTGGAAATGCTGACAGGCTCATCAAGTCGAGTCCACTGGTTCGAAACGCGTTCATAATTGGATTTTTAGAGCGTTGTACGACGCACCTTTTAATTAATTTTTGCTTTTTCCATTACTGCTATGACTGTATCAATCGGCGGTAAGGAAGTAATAAGCGTTATTAGTAATATTTGCAGGTATGTCAACCGAGCTTTTGTCATTTTGCTCATGAAGATGGTTGCCACACGTAATGAAAAGTTTGTTTGCTCATTTGTAACGAAATAACATCGCGTGATGAGCGATACATGTTTATTATGTAGCAATGCATGGGATTTGCATGCATTTGATCTGCTCTGTGTGTGCGCGTGCGTGTGTGTGTTCAAATAGGCAATATATAGGCAATTCAGTTATCATGAGATTTGCGGCACTTGTGTATGTGTGCATACGTATTCGCATTTATTTCCGATGCATATATATATATATATATATATATATATATATACAAGTATATATATATATATATATATATATATATATATATATATATATATATATATATATATATATAT
>NW_014577080.1:343422-345922 GCF_000485595.1 Priapulus caudatus
ATAAAATTGTGAAATTATTGATAAAACATGTAAAAGCATCAAGGACGAATTTTCGTATTCGTTTCTTCCCTTAATAAGCTGTATTAATATATATATATATATATCCTTCCTGTTTGCCAGTTTTAATTACGAAAAACACGAATGATGAATGAAGGGAATATGCTGGAACATGTTTGTTTTACGAGGGAAACACTGCCTCGTGTTTTTGTCCGAGAAACTGTAAAGATTGTTTTAATATTTAGGAGCAGAAACAGCTGCTGGTTGTAATGTGTCATGATCCCTCAGTAATAATGTCTCAGTGAGCTAGACGCGTAATGACAGATGCTCAGCAAACCCAGAGTTGTTGTGTGATTGCTAACGTATACCCTTTGTTCTGCATCGCCCTTTTTCTAATACGTCCATCTCGTAAATCCATTGCTCATGGCCAGTATACTGATGCGCTGTTAATGATTCATATAACTATCGCATGTCATACTTGATTTTGTTCGCCACTGATCGTGTGCCTCATGATTAAATAGCATCTGTGCTCTCGTTCGCATTCGAAAGCTTATAGAGTTCCGATATTCTGTGCAGTAGCGCGCTGGTATGCAATCCCTTAGGTCGATGAGAATCATCCAGATCCTGGCGAGTCAGCCTTTTGCGACGACTCGCCTCGGGTGACAGTCGGCTCCTGGTGATAGTCACCCTCTTGTGATAGTTGGTCCTTGGCGACAGTCAGCCCCTGGCGACAGTCAGCTCCTGGTGACTCTAAGCTATTTGCGAAAGTCCGCCTTTGGTGACAGTCAATCCCTGGTGACAGTCAGTCCCTGAAGACAGTCGGCTCCTGGTGACAGTCAGTCCCTGAAGACAGTCGGCTCCTGGTGATAGTCAGCCTCTGGTGATAGTTGGCCCCTGGCGACAGTCAGCTCCTGGTGACTCTAAGCTATTTGCGAAAGTCAGCCTTTGGTGACAGTCAATCCCTGAAGACAGTCAGCCTCTAGTGACAGTCGGCCCCTGGCTACAGTCAACCTCTTGCGACAGTCAGCCCCTGGCGACAGTAAGTGTCTGGCGACAGTCAGCCTTTGGCGATCGTCAGTCTCTGGTGACAGTCAGCCTTTGGCGACAGTCGGCCCCTAGCTACAGTCACCTTCTTGCAACAGTCAGCCCCTGGCGACAGTCAGTGTCTGGCGACAGTCATCTTTTGGTGACAGTCAGCCTCTGGCGACAGTCAGCCTCTTGCGACAGTCAGCCCCTGGCGACAGTCAGCCCCTGGCGACAGTCAGCCCCTGGCGACAGTCAACCCCTGGCGACAGTCAGCCCCTGGCGACAGTCAGGGCCTCATGGGATCGGCCTCGTGGTGCCGCGAATATTTCGCTGTGCCTCTCAGAGCAAGGCTCCCTGTTATGACACTGATGGTCATAGGAACCTTTCCATGCGCTTGCCTCCTTAAATTGCGAAGCAATATAACAATGACAGGCAGTGCGTGGACTGTGCAGTAATCCCCAGTGCGAGGGACAGCAGAGGAGGTAAACGACAGGTGTCCGATATGTAATTGGGGGGAGGGGCGCGGGCTCGGTGCATGTCGAGTTTAGCACGGCGCATCTTATTTCTCACTTCCAGCAGCGCGCGGTTTAAATAACAAGTCACGATGGAGGCTGACTCCGCCTGCGTTCATTACACGGGTAGCAGCCCACGAGCAACGTGTGTCGGCGGTCACTAAAGCGGTACGATGTGCGTTGAGGCATCTAAAATAAGGCACCGTTAGTCGCAGTCGGATCGTGGAAGGTAGCTAATCGCAGGTGTCGTTGGCGTGTGTCACGGTGAATCTAGAGCATTGGAGTGTCGGCTTAAGCTGGGCGGCACATGCAGTTTGCCCGTGCCTGAGTGAATGTCGAAGCACACGTCCTCCGCAGACCTCGTGTAGGAATCATCCGTTTTCACAAACACGATCATAGATAAATAAACGTACAGTAATTCTACTTAACTGTTCGTATTTCTAAGCCCGATATGGTTTAACCCAAATATATTCGATTTGGAAAATCTCTGAACGTGCAGATGTATAGCAAGTTTATATTTATTGCCTTAGATTTATAATTCTAGGAATGTGATATTTTTTTAGAACTAAATTTAATGTTAGAGATTCGGCCATTTAAGTTTGGATTATTTTTATCAAGCTCAACATATGATATTATGATATGTAAATTTATCATAAATTATAAGGAAGTTCTAATATCGTCGTTTTATGGTGAACGATATTGGCATACCAGCCAGACCGCCATCAGCGAATGAACCATGTGCGTGCGCCACGTCCATATTGACGTTCCCCCATGTGTCGCATGAAGGCTTCTGTCGCTGTTTGTGTGCCCCCCCTACTCGCGCTTTGCCTTGCATCCTCCTTTCAGAAGGTAAACAGACGCAGTGGTGATGTACTAGCGCGACCCGGGCCTCCCGCTGCTGCTGTAACAGACGATGAATCGTCTTGCTTGGGTGGTCGGCGGGAGTACTACTAGAACATAGTGTC
>NW_014577080.1:350922-386713 GCF_000485595.1 Priapulus caudatus
AGAAAACAATGATTTAGTATCACTCACATTGTGTAATTTGTAATTACCGGCGTATGACCCCTCAATTCTTCACCTACGATACATGATCATTAGTGGGGCAATCGATAAATTAGACGAATTTAATCATTTGAGTGACATATAATGAGATCAATGACTATACGACTGATAACTCATGCGCATCTATATGCGGCGGTGGTAGTTGTGAGCTAATGTTGAACTCGTTTATGTGGTGGTGGTAGTAGTGAGCGAATGTTCAACTCTGTAATGCGACGGTGGTAGTAGTCTAATTGTATCATATGTATCGTTTGTTTTGCAGTTCGTTCATTATAGTCATTGTGTTTCATGTGGTTGTTTTTGGAGTTAATTTATGAATAGCTAAGGATGTCTTGAACCTAGGTTGGTGCTGAATGTGCCGAAAGCGACCATTTTACATTGGGCACCAAACTGGTTCTAAGTGTTTTTGGGCAGAAATAGTCATATGAGTTTTCGATTATTTTATATTATTTTATTATGTGTTGAAACTACGCACATTTGACATCGGTGAGAGTATACTAGATCCTCAGTAAACGTGATATAGAAAAAACGCATGCATACAGTACATGTATCAGATGACAATGAGTGAGTAATGTATTTTAACTGCATGCACATTATTAAGAGAGCTATTGATATTGCAGGGACTTATTCATTTTATAGTAATTTTTATCCATTAGAGTCGTGTTTGCTGCCACTCGCTTCCAAGTTTGCAGCATTTATAAATTGTACATATATATGCGCGTACGTAGATACACTCAGGAATATTAGCTGAGAGAGATTTGTTGGACCCTGAATTTTAAACTGAATTTTAAATCATGTAGGATGGACATGACTTTAAATGATGCACTGATGAATACACGAATATATCAATTTTATGTATACCTTTTGATGTAAACATTAGAATGATACCGTTTGTGCTGTTTCATATAGATGTAGAGGTGTATGTGTACCTAAATTATTCACATAGACATGCACGTCTGTTTCCGTGCATCTTTTACGGATACCTACACTTACATCTACACCCATACTCCTACACATACGCTTACACGTATACGTACACATGCACGCACCTAAATAATAAGACCTATACACTTATACTTGCAACTACATCAATAATATCACATACACTTACACTTACACCTACGACTACACTTTTACCTACACATACACCTGCATCAATACTAACACCTTTGCCTTCACTAATACTTAACACCTACAGCCTGTATGTAAACCCACCATTACTCGTAACTATACCTACCTACCCCTATAATACCGACAGCTACAACCTATGCGTACACTATGTGCACGCGCACGCGTATGCAGTAATTTTAATGCGTATAAACATTTATGCATAATTAGCATCAAACTGACAAAAATGTGCATGCGTGTGTGCGTGCATGCGTGTTTACTGTGTGGAGTGAATCTGGTATTTCGAGTGAATCGTAAAACGAGAAAATTGTAAAGCTATAGCAGAATGTTTGAGTACCTGAATGTTTTATTTTCCTATAGTCGCACGCTTCGGTAGATTTATTCATGGCTACGACATAACAAAATAATTTAACAGCGAACAGGTTCTATAGTGCTAGTCCGCTCGTTTATTTAGGCCCGTCTAGTGCTGATGGAATTTTATGCAACTTACGTATGCCTGTTAACATCAAAAGGTAGAGGATATATACATCAGTCGCGTTGATTTAAAGCCGACAAAGGTCTTGTGTGGTTTCGAAATAGCTTCGTCCTGGTTAATGAAAACGTACTCATCTTTAGTCCGCGAAGATACAAGATAATCTTAATCTATAATATTATTCTCTTAGGAAACCTGATCACGTTTGAATCACGATCACATCACGTCACACCAGGTCATCAGGATCACATCACGTCACACCAGGTCATCTTGGATCGTTGCATGGCGTCCTGATTTCACGTTGTTCTGGGGTTAGCCTTTTTATCGCTGAGACTGAGTATTATTTCAGCATATATCTGCTATGACTATGGAAACCTACGGTGTGGTTTGAAGGTGGAAACACACATACTAATCTTGTACTACAACGTCTTCTTGAAGATTTTCCTTCAATATTAGTTGTTTACCCGCGTGTGTATAATTTTATATACCAAGAATATATGAAAACTAATATATATATATATATATAATATATATATAGTATAATTATATATAATATAACTTATGAAATTATACATACATACATACATACATACAAATACATACATACATAACATAACATACATACATACATACATACATACATGCATGCATGCATAGCATGCCATGCATGAGCATGCATGCAGTGCCATACATTAATATATACATACAATACAATACATACATACATAGATACATACAGCAGACACACAAAAAACAAAAAACACACACACACACACACCACACACACACACATCACACACACAACACACACATACATACATACATACATACATACGCACACACACACGCACACGCACACGCACACACGCACACACACACACACACACATACACACATAAACACAAAATACATATGCATACTTATGTACTACAAGACTGATATAATTTGTGGGCCAAACATTAATAGAATTTTGGTCTACGATCACCACTGTATAAAGCTCACGTACGCGAAAATGTGTTTTAGATTTCGAACGCAGCCGAAAGTAGAACTGTTCCGACAAGGAGCGTGTAAGTCGCTCAGATTGGCGGACGCTTTTTTTGCCCCGGTCAGGATTTGATTAATGCGCTGAAATTAGCTGAAATTCGCGTTTCACATAAAGCACACTGCCGACGACGATTGCTCTTGCTCCATCGCATCCATCACGGGCTGTAGAAGTTCATTACAGGCGATCCACCCGAAGTGTTTTCAGCCACGGCGAACCGCGCCAGAGCGCAGCGAACTTCGCAACAAAATTTGATTGTAATAGACTCGAATCTACTTGGCTTGTCGCGACAGCGCAGCTTGCAACTTTCTTGCTGCGAACCAGTACCTGCACGAAGTGAAAAAAAAACTGGGAGTGGAAGAAAGCGATGCGATGAAGATTCGGTGCGTGCGGCACACAGGCCAACCCCTGACTTTCTGCTTTGATTGTAAGTGGCTAACGAAAATGTACAGCATACGCTGGCATTGTATACTTTTCATTTCGTTTCTTGGCTAAAAAACAGAAGAAGGCTGTTTTTTAGGAACAGCGAATAAGGTGTGGAAGGCCGGTGCCTCCGGAATCGAATAGCTGCATGATCCGTACGGAATCTGTGCTGACGGACCATGTCCGTGCAGTTAGCATTTCTTCTTATCGATGTTTCTGCAACACGTACAGAACCCGAGTCTAGGTTGGCGCAAAAGGGAAGTGCTATAGGCTTCCCCTCGGGAAAAAAGTCATGCAGAAAGTCGTCGGGGAATCATTCATGCAAAAACTTTTCAGCCGTTCTTATACAATATATCACATTTCAGGGTTTCTTCTGAGGGAAAATTAGACAAAGGAGGTAATGGCCAGTTTGGGAAAAAAATGCGCATGATGGATTCAAATACAGGATGTATTGATATACTTATAGGTATATAGATACAGGATATACTTATCAGTAAATACAGAAACATTTTCACAACGGTGATGTTAAATTTGACAACGGCGGTGCGCCACTGTGCCTCTTATGTATAAGAAACCCTGCATTTATATAAACGCCTGTGTTACAAATAATTCCATTATTATAGTCAGAGCAAATATTTCTTGCTGAAGACGCTGACGATGAGATTTTAAGCCCTAGTTTTAGACCTCTTTAAACCCTAGTTTAGATAGCTTTGGGCCCCTACTCACACCCCACCTTTCCCCACGTCTGGGACCTAACCACCGTCTCGCGTTGGGCAATCACTGATGCCACCTCTGATCTGAGTACGTTGTAGTAGCTGACAGTCTCGCGTAGTAGTATTTAACACCAGCGCCCATATACACACGCGCGCACGCATTCGCGTACACACAACACACCCGGTTACGCTCGCACCCCGTGTACGCAGTCGTGCATGCACGCACACACAGTCGCGCTTGCACGCACTTACACACACGCCCACACGTATACACACGCACACGCGGTAACGATCGCACACACGTACACACGAGCACACACGCGCACGCACGTACACGCGAGCACACACGCGCGCGCACGTACGCACGAGCACACGCACGCACGAGCACACGCACGCACGCATGTATACAAACTTCGTTAGACGGCTGCACCACTAACGTCAAGATGTTTTACATGTAAATGTTAAAGTTGAGCCAAATTAAATTATTACCAGGAATTAATCCAATGTAATCACCCTTAACTGTAACGTGTCTTTTATACTATAGTGCTAACGTTGGATCAGCGGCAAGGATCATGGAAGGATTAGGGAAATAGAGTAAGTTACAATGTGTACGCATGCATATACATACTAGCATCAATTTCCTGGTTTTGATGGCGGCTATGCAGCTCTCCTTCTGGTCAGTCCTATAAGCTCCCTGGTAATCGCCAAGAAGCAAGTTTCCGTAGTCAAGTAAGTCATGACGTCAAAAGCAGCTTTCGCTGTTGGCCTACAGCCCCTGATTCTACATATCTCAAAATTCTTTGAACACGTATTATGGGTTGTTCTCTTTCAACGCTTGGCATGTAAATTTTTGAGTGATCTCTTAGCGGTATGCTATTTCATATTTAATGAAGGTTTTAAGAAAGTAGTGGTTGTCTACGAAGGTGGATTATGTTGGAAAGACAGCAGCACTTTATTAATACCCCATTCACACCAGGGCCCCGATCTCACTACGCTCGTACTACGCTCTAAGAGCGTGGTGGAGCGCGGGGCAGTCACCATGAGCGTGGAGAGCGTGGCCAAACTTTGAGCATGTTCAAAACAATCGTGGTGCGAGCGTGGCGGAAAGACAGCGCAGTGCGGGCATATTAGAGACGTGGAAGGCGTAGTACCTACGTAACTCGAGCGTAGTACGAACTTATAATGATCGTATCGCAAGCGTGTCGGATGCGTGAAAATTGTCGCCCCGTTCTCAGCACGATGTTAATACGTTTTGTTTGCATCACGCTGTTACTACGTCCATGGAGATGTCTCTGCGACCTGACCACGCTCTCGCTATGACCATGGTGCGTCTCTAGCAAGCTCGACTCGTTCGTACTACGATTGTACTACGCCCAACGCGCTTGTTTCAGACCACGCCGTTGTGGCGTTCGCATTACGTGTTAGTTGCGTCAATACCACGTTCAGATCACGTCCTGCGTCCTGGGGTATACATTGGGGTGCTACCCTGGCCACCCCACCAGTGTCCACTATGGATGAGGCAACACTACTCCATGCCATGTTTCTCGTAGAAGGACAACTCGAATTACTTGATTGCCAAACCCTCATCATGCTGAGGAGGATGAGGAGGAGAAATAGAAGTCTTTTGGCGGCATAGTTGTAGCATACTATTATACTATTATGGGTATAAAATCAGTAGAAAATAATCTTGATGTGAACAGCACGGCAGAACGAATGATGATGTCTAGAACATGGCGCGGTATTTATATGGTCGTTGCGAGCGCAGTCGGCGACTGCCTAGAGCGTGATTAAGTCGCACTAGGAGCGTGACTGGCGCGCAGTTGAGGCGCGGTGAGCGTTGCTTAGGCGCAGTGCAAGCGTCGTTCGAACGCAATGCGATCTGAATATTAGGCCCCGTCACACTAGAGCTACGCTCATCACGATCGCCCCACGCTCAAAAAATTTGCCCGATCGTGGTGTGAGCGTGGCCAATTGGGCCCCAGCCGGGCCCATGCAGCGCCGATACTACGATCTAATTACGTCGATACTACGATCTAAGTGCGTCTTTACCCCGATCTCATTGCGCCCAACAAGCTTTCACCACGTTCCATACCACGCTCAACACACGCCCGCATCACGCTTGCACTGCGCTCACTGCGTCTTTATTGCGACCAATCAGATCGCATTGCGTTCGAACGACGCTTGCACTGCGCCTAAGCAACGCTCACCGCGCCTCAACTGCGCGCCAGTCACGCTCCTAGTGCGACTTAATCACGCTCTAGTCAGGCGCCGACTGCGCTGGCAACGACCATATAAATACAATGGCATCCACCAAAGCCATGAGCACCACGGAAAAGAAGCCCTTATAGGTATGATACAATGAGCCAGAGTTCGGTGGGCATCTCATGGCCTCATGTTTTCCGTCCATGGCACCGCAGGCATGGGGCACATTCCATTTTCTCAGGAAATCTTCGGCAATGGCCTGCCATTCTTCTGGCATCGTAGGACACGAAATGACCTCCTCTTTGTGTTCTTGTACAATAGCCTGGCACACCTCTGGAACTAACAGCGATATGGTGTTACGGGCCACTCTGAAGTCATACTGAATTGAGGGATATTTATCACCCGATGCTATAGATGCCTTATGGTGACTGCCAGTTTCAGTCCTGGTTCAAGTGCTTTTCTGTATCGGGTGTCTTGCTTCTGGATTCTCGGCCCAATTCTGACAAGCAGTTCATCGAACATCTCCGGAGGCATCCTCAGGAAGTTGAACAAGGATGCTTGATCTTCCATGCGGAGCTCAGCCATGAGGCGATCAGAGTGACCATAGAGAAGTCGTCTTTCTACCTAAAGCCACGGACGCACCCAGCAAGATCTTCGTTGTCTTATATTTCTCCTCCTCATCCTCCTCAGCATGATGAGGGCTTTGCAATCAAGTAATTTGAGTTGTCCTTCTACGAGAAACATGGCATGGAGTAGTGTTGCCTCATCCATAGTGGACACTGAACTGGTGGGCTGGCCAGGGTAGCACCCCAATTTATACCCCAAGACGCAGGACGTGATCTGAACGTGGTATTGACGAATATAAGGCGAATCAATTCAAGACAAACATCATTTCAAACATGATATTAACGAGAAATAAATGTCACATTATATACGTGTTACAGAGAATTAGCATTTTAGTAGAATCTATGTTAATCTTTTCTCATAGAAAAAGATTTCCAAATTCAAGATTCCAAGATGCTTCCAAATTTTAATCCTGTAGGATTGCGTAGTAGTATGAGTTTTTCGCCGCGCGAAACTATGGATTTCACTACCATGATAAGTAAATGAAAGAAACGTTTTCATATTTTATTCATTTTACCGTAATAAAATGACACGCGAATGATCAAATAAGCTTTTCGATTTCGAGAAGGAATAACTACATATACATATATATATATACATATATATATATAATTAAATAAATCTGTCCACTGTACTGCCCACAGCGACGAGATGTGATTCATACACGTGTATTTTGCAGGTTTATAAATGATATGATATCGTCAGTTTATTTCAATTCAATCAAACGTTGTATTTTCTAAACTAGAGATCGATTTTGTAATTTCACAAAGTATACAAGACATCAAGAGCGTATTAAGAAGTCTTAATACGTCTTAATACGCTCTTGATATAATACTATATATATATATATATATATATACAGTATGGTTTTCGCAGCCACGTCTCGTTCACTGAAGTTAATATCGTATACTTGCCTCGTCGAGGATGGCACTGATGTTGAATGTCAGCGCTGCTACACCATCCATGTGCCCGCGGGATTCTTTTTCACGTGTAGCCTCTCGAAATACGAGAGCACTGTTGAATAAGTGATGACTTTTCTGTGCTTTGCCAGCAGAACTTTTACGAAACTGACTAGGAAGATTGCACACAACCGCGTGTATGCTATCTGAATTTTGCCCTGCAGGTTACTACTATACCCTAGCATAGGTTGTCGCGTACTGGTGCCACGCGTGAGGTTTCTCTCACTTGCGATGTAGAAAAAATATAATTTATTTCCACCGGGCTGATCTTGTTTCATCGTGTTGGCCTAATCCGCGCTGTCGTGATCTTTTGACGCACCACGCTGAATGTGATTGATCACGGCTTTGCATCAAAGGCGGTCCGCATGGCAACAGCACTTAAGGAAGATGCATTTCTGCGTGTCTCAACGCCGACTCCGCCATATCCGTCCGATTTATGTTTGCATGCGGGACGCAGTCGGGTGAAGGCGTCTTTTCATATAGAAACGTGACGTTCGAGTTCGGTAAACATGCCCAAGCGATCCAAGACCGTACAGCGTCGTGATCGTGTTTGTTGTACTTGTCAAGAGGTATCGCCCGATCGCGTTGTATTTCTCTGCTTTGTCGCGATACGATGTCCATGACGTCATTCGCAGGTATAATCTTTCTTTAACTCGTCCACGGTTGACCCCCCCCCAGCGATCTGTGGACGTCTCTATGCATACTCCACGTATATGCTGTACATCGACCATCTAGGCTTCAATTACTGGCCCAATCTCGCATGAAAGGCGTTTACTGGCCGATATAGCGATTCCAAAGCAGCGTCGTGGCCGTTCGTTGTTATACGCTTGGTGTAATGACGCGGGTTGCGTCCTAGAGACACTCGTGTGTTCTAGACGCTCTAACAACTCGCGTTGTGACTTAAATCCTCGTGTCTCTGAGATTTCGATTACACGCCAGGTATTATTACGACACATTTGAGCGAAGCGTGTGCGTGACGTGTGGTGAGACGATTTACAAGAATCGGGCGTGCAGATTTCTCCGTTGCCATTTAGAATCATGTGTGATTGTGCGCTTAAACAGGGGATTATAGAGACCTCAGGAGAACAGGCATGAGTGTAATCTGATGGTCGTAGTGTTCATCAACACGCGTAAAAGCTAGATTCGCTAAAGTTAAATTGCCGCTGGATTACCGCGATGTCAAAATTCGCGTTTGTTGTCAAATCCCCAACAATCGGCAGATTCTCACATTTAAGTGGACACGGCAGGAGAGGTTAATGATGTATACAGAAAAAAAGGAGTGTCAACTTGACTTATACTTAAACTCTACCCCACCCACATCTACCTACACTCTACTCTACTAAACTCTACATGCACCTATGCTTTCTTTCATGGAAAAAAAAAACACTAAAAAACACATCGGCAGCGAAGAAAAATACGACGCTGTTACCAGTGGTGGAAAACAATCAACTGGTGTAGTTAGTGCCTAATGCAGAGTATAAATAAACGTACCTATGTCGGCAAATGTAAAGTTTTGCCGTATTTAGCTTGCAAATATTAGTTCGTCGCTTGTCGAGAACATTTGTACACCCCTGCTGGGTATTACAAATGTTATATTGTACTGAATTGACACCTATGATCGTGGCGTCGTTCCACCATACTGATCGTATTCGTGCGGATGACAGGCCGTTAATATTCACTGCTCCCTCTTGGAATAAGCAGAAAATTATGTTCCAAATCATCTCTCTCTCTATCGGCATTTATTATTCCCTATTGTGATCGGTTGGTTGATCGGCTGCTCTTTGTGTTGCTAAGTTCTTCATATTGAAGTCGGTGGCATATAATAGATGGATTGTTATTACGTTGAATATGTATTGTTATACTACAGTACGTGGTCCCCGCTTTATCGGGACATGTCAGCTCTAAAAATGTCCTGATTAAGCGGTGGTCCCGGTTAAGCGGTGAGCGCCAATCAACAACAAGGGTAAGTGTTGTTTTTCAGTAAAAAATCTTTCAAGCGACACGCCTGTTAAAGTGCGGACTACTGCACTTGCTTCGGAATACACGAGTTGAAGTGAAGATGGTATATAGTCTTCGGCAAGAACCTCAATGTTGTCAACTGCCTAGCTGTTTTAGACAGCCGCTAATTGAAAATATTACAACCGTAACAAATGACACGTACATGTCCTCCACAGCTGTCTGGATTACTAAGAGACATATGAATCAGACATTTTCTATATGTCCCCCAACTACTGTTTCGGAAATATATCTCCAGAACAAGTCTGTTCTATATATTTGACTATGAAATAGGCAATTGTATTGATAGATTAATATTTGCATACAAGCGAACCCCTGCTAATTTAAATAGTATGTAACATTCAATTTCAATCATATAGTCCCTGTAACAAATGTATGTACGAATTTTACTTTGTCAGGTGCCCATGATGTTATTTCATCAACGCGCATTCATTAAAGTGATTATACGTCACCGTAAAAATGGTAAAAAAAATAATTCACAAAATGTAAGTAATTCTGCTCACTTTTTATGGTTAAATTGCTGCATTATACTTCCTATTTTACTATATTGTTCGATGTAAACATACATTCGTAACTCATACATAGCCCATAGCAAGCAATTAATGTCAGGATCATAATATCAAATCGTTCAGAGAGACATGATACAAGATTGCGTGGCACAGCTTTGCTGTTGATCCCGAGCGCTGCGCGCGGATGAGACGCGCAGTTCCGCGGGATATGCGCACGCGACCGCGGGGATGTTGGTCGCCATATGTTTCTATGAACCAAAGTATTGCTGGTGGTTGCGTGCTACGCCCTACTCCCTAACCCTAACCCTAACCCTAATTAAATTTAATTAACACTAATAAATTTAATTTAATTATAAAAAAAGTGTTATAAAAAATTGTAAATAAATCATGTAAATATTTGCGTTAATTGGGAAAAAATAGTTAAATGGATAAAGATAGAAAAATAGAAAAATAAAAATAATAAACAGATGGGATTCGAACCAACGCCCTTCAGACGTAACGGCCGTTGGCGTACCAGCTCGGCTATTCGGTCCAAGTATGAAGCGTGGTCCGCAGTGAAGGCGTGCACCAAATTCGAGGCTCGGCGCATTTCTCTCTCCACAGCGGTCAGCGGATGGTCTGTAGTTTTAGAAGATAACAATGAAGACTTTGTTCTAAATAAGAACTATCGGCGGCTAAATAAGAACAATATACAGACCTTTGAATTTCTTGACTAGTCAGTCAAGGGTTGGGGATCCATTATGCAGAGCTTCCAATTGAAATGGCCCATGAAATTGTCAAGTGGAATTGTGTTTTTCGGAACCCCAAAGAAAATGTCTCCCTCTTACATGCACCCCTTCCCTGATCAATCACGCATTCAGGCGTAAACAATAACAGAGATGAAATTGTGTTGAGTTTATGGCTCTTGGCGCACGTGCATTGACGTACAAGACTGATGAAAGGGCTCAAGGATAGAGAGCATGGTTGTGAGAGCAAAGCCGATGTGTTACGCTACATAGTTGTCAATCTCGCCATGCTCTCTATCATTGTACCACAGGCGGCTTGGAACGTCTCAATAAAAATAAATCTTCACACAATTTTTCACAATGATCGACCGCCTGTGTGCAAAATGGATGAACGTATGTGAAACATATACGGTTAGTACTTACTGTGACATATCCGTGACTAACTGACACCACTAAATTGGTAAAATGTTCCATGCACCTTAAGAAATGTGAGAAATTACGAGGTTATCATCGCAGAACTCCCGAACACCGTACGTCACAAAGCTATAATATATGTAAACAAACACGCGGGTTGCGAGGTGCCTGCCTCCGATATCCATTTCGAGGCCCGCTAAGCCAAGCATAAAGCGCGCGCGCAAGACGTCACAAACACAGCTACGTTCATTGGCTAAAACAATCGAGTAGCGCGGTTAGGGATTTTCGAAATTATTTAATTTTATGAAAAACTTTAATGTTCAATGAATGACGCACTCGTTTACTTCCGAAAGCGGGTAAAAATGTCTAATTTTTTTACTTCGGTGCGAAATGCATCGGCCGGACTTTTCATTATTTACGAAAAGCAAACAGTCTCGCCAAACACCTACACGCAGTAACGGGTCACGTCGTTGACGCCCCATTCATGCCCATCAACGAAGAAGGCGGGGCTTATTCTGATTACGGAGATGCCAAAATGCAACAGAAGGACGTAGCGCAGTGCGCTAAACGGCGTGCTATTTTCGTTCTTGTGCCAAACTCTATTGTAGGAAATCGTTCTAGCCTTGCAGAATGCCCTAGTTCCTGAGGTAACCTTATATTATATTATAGAGAGGTGCGGCGTAGGCTGTGATTGGAAGACACAAAGTGTCAATCCTGGGCGCGCCTCGGAATCATGGCCGCATCACGTCCAGGTTTTTTGGATTTTTAACTAGTTGAGAAACAATCTTATCGGGTAAGAATTTGACGATACGTTTAGTCCCGTTATGCTAGCCGCACACTATCCGACCCGAGCGCGATTTGAAGGCTTACGATTGGATCGAGATGTTCTAGTTTGGCTCGGGAGGATTAAGATTGGCTCGGGAGGTCATTTTGGCCCGATTCGAATTTTGAATCGGGAGCAGATCGGGTCGGATAGTGTGCGAGGGCTTACGACGCGACTCGGAGAGTGTGCGTGGCCATCCGACCCGATCGACGAGCGCTGAAGAAAATTGACCAATCACAGAGCTGCGCCATGGGAACCGCATTCGAATGGAATGGCATTCGAACCATGGGAAACACTCCCGATGCTTAGTACACGCTAAATCCGCTTGGAACGCCACGAGAGTGCCATGGTTTGCGTCAACTTTGAGTCGGACAGTGTGCGGTGGCCTCCCGATCGATCGGGATCGGGTCGGATAGTGTGCGGGGCGTTCGTGCTGTGCACAGTGCAAAATCGGATAGTGTGCGGCTAGCATTAGTACTTACTTTAAATGTAAAAAAATGGCAACAAAAATTTTACAAATATACACCATAGGAAATTCGTGGTGTAGTCAATTTAAAAGGTTGAAATTGGCGCATATCGCCGACTAAAGTGAACATGTCAGTGATATAAGACAGTCTGTAATTCTCATTTTGTCCAAGCAGTGAGTACGGTATATAACGTTATGAGCTGCACTGCATGTAATTGCTATACGAGTACCTTGCTAATATTAGGTGTCAAACATTTGATGTGCCGTTGACCAACCAAATACCTACGCTAATAAAACGTGCTTTAATCAAACTCGCCTATTTTTTCTCCGATAAACAGAATATTAGATGTGATAAACCGACACTACGTGTACACGAATTCACAGGAAACCGTAGCTATACTTCAGGATAGGATAGAGTTTGTATTTGGTCGATGCACTCGTGTCATTGCAAATGCACGTGATATTTGCTGTACGAAGTGGACTAATGCGGGCGGAATGTGCGGTATATACGTCCATGGAGTCGTGCTGCATAGGCCGATCGCTGCCTTGCTTCTAGCTACACGGACTGCCGCGCTCTGTTATTAGATGAAACTATATGTCGGCGTGCACAAAATCGTTTCACATGTACCCCCCCCCCTTCCTCCTCCCCCCACCAGCGTGATTTCTCGTGGTTGTTTGGGAAATGGCGATATAATTTCTACCTGAATTTCGTATTGATCGGCATGCGATCTGTACATTCATCAACACCCGTATAGTGTAGTGAATATGACGGTAATGGATTGAAACATTTACAGCGTTGAGAGCGAGTTTCCGAAAGGACCTGATTTTGCTGAGGACATATATTTTGATTGGGAAAGTTAAACATTGCATAACTTATACACACGATCGTCGCGCAGTAATGACGCTCGCTATACTCACTATAGCTTTGTATTTCCCACGCAAGATACTCTATACAGACCTCCTTGGATGATTGATTGCATGCTAAGCTAGAAACAAGCATCTCATTCTAATGCAGATAGCCATTAATTGGAAATGATTATAATTTATTAACATAAAAAACACGATGATTTATTGTAGTGCTCGAACAGACATACATTATGTGGATATTTCTGTATCGCTAATGGCATAGAGCATAAATAATACAGAGCGCGTCCGGTATGTACGTATCATACAGAGACTGGCGTGTGAGCGGGCGCCCCCTGGGAGCATTTCCACTTAACACGTTTCTATCGGAGGCGTTAGGTGGTGCTAAAGCACATTCTTGACTGGCGACACCCGGTCTAGTTGTATAGTGTGTATGCCAACCTCATTATTGTTATATTGCTCTACTCACGTACCGTGGCGAATATTCATTTATTACTGTCTATATTGCGCGAGCTATGCATTACAGCGGCGCGCATTCAATAAGCATAGCAATATATTGATAGCAAAATGTGTTTGCCCATCTTTATCAGAGTAAGCGCGTTATGCGTACGTCTTTTTTCGATCGTTTACATGTGCAATAATATATGACTAGCAAGACCTCTTGGTGTAATTATTGTTGAGCTTCATATTAAAGGTAGTCATGCAGGCCGTGTCTCATTCCTTTCATTCCTGTGTAGTACATCCCATAATTTGCACAAAGGGATTTTAACCTGACAAGCCCATCAACGTCATGCTTACCGTTTGCGGTTGGTTAGATCAGGAGTGAATAATAATAGATCGATTAATATTTAACTAATTAATATCTATTAATTTTAATATTAGATATTTAATAGATCTATTATTATTTACTCCTGGTTAGATGTATGTGACCATGCCGTGTGAGCGTATATGCGTGAAGCTACTCGGCAGTTCATTACCTAGTTCCTATATAAGTTACTAGAACCCGTTCTGCGATTTAGTTCGCGAACCCAGTTCCATATTTTGTTAAAAATAAGAGGTACACTGTACACGGTACCAACGGTACACTGTACACGGCAGGGAGTGGTGTTCACGCCACGAACAAGTTGTTACCTACGTCTGTTACAGTGGTGAACTACTCGCCTTAACTTGTTTAATATATAAATAAGCAAGCGGATCTCGGAAATAAGTAAGTGGTCTCTTAGAATACATTTAAAATATCCACAAGCTAGGGAATACCATGTGCACAATTCACAACCTGTTCTACATCTGTTTCTATGGTGAAATAAAAGTGAACTACTCGCCAAATGTCGATTATTTAAAATACGATAAACAGAGATTTTAAATGTAATGTAAGAGTCCACTTTCTTATTTTTGAGATTCGCTTTCTTATTTTTTAGACGTATCTCCTTATTTTATAGCGGCGACATTAGGCGAGTAGTTCACTTTTATTTCGTCATACAAACAAATGTATAATATGTTGCGGATGGCGCACATGCTATTCTTTATCTTGTGGATATTTTAAATGTAATGTAAGAGACCACTTAATTCTGAGATCCGCTTCCTTATTTAGAAATTAGGCATGTTTCGGCGAGTAGTTCACCACTGTAATGGATGTAAACACCTTGTTCGTGACGCGCACACCACTTCCTGCCGTGTACAGGATGTCGTTGTTTTAATAGGTTCAGTTACTTATTTTCAAGATTCACTTCCCAGTTCCTTTTTTTTCACAAAATAAGCAACTAGGAACTAAGACGTAACTTCACGCGCAGCGCGCGTGTGCGTCCGTGCGTTTGCAGCAAAAGAAAAAAATCAATTTTTGTCTATCGATTAGCCCGTGCACACACTTGACATGCTGGGTTCGGTATAACTGTAAACAAGATATCGTTTGCGCGTAGCCTAATGATATGAGCTCATGATGCAATCGCGCCGGTGCTGTTAACCCATACGCGCAGTACCGCCGGCTACACACACCCCACGCGTTCCCCGGGGACGTCTGCCCCAGTGCTGAAAGTGTTATACTCTGCCTCATCATGATAACAGAGTAATACGCAGTGCAATGTTGCTCTTAATTATTAATGGCCACTCTGTGAAAACATTGACAACGGTCTGCGCTTGCTACAGTAACCGCGCTGCCGTTGCAGACGTGCGTTTAGACAATGCTTCATATTCAATCACACCGCAGCCTGCAGGACGTCGCATCTATAGATAGGCGTTAAACATGGCGTGATATTTGCTTCCCAGCACTATACTAAAACAACGTATATATCTGGTGAAAATTGGTTATGATATTAAATATGATTAATAAGTGGATTTCCCCCAATGTAACTAATGAAATTAAACAAGTAGTGAGTGGATGGATTAGTGAGCCATGTTCGATAGAAAGGCGAATTGCTTATTCACCAATTGTTTGAGCTAAACTCTCTTGCGTTTACGGGAAGCGCAGTTGGTAAGATCCGATGCAGTATTTGTAACAAAAATCGACGTGTTTTTATCTATAAGTTTGTCTGTCCTAACTACCTCCGCGCAAACGGAGGTCATGCAATCGCTCGCGCGCGCGCGCGCGCGCGCGCGTGTGTGTGTGTGTGTGTGTGTGTATGTGTGTGTGTGCGTGTGTGTGTAGCCACCGCGCGATCGATAGCGCGTCGAGTCAGCGAGTGGCGAGTCAGCAGCAGCCACCAGTGAGCGGCGAGTCAGCCAGCGCGATCGATAGCGCGTCGAGTCAGCGAGTGGCGAGTCAGCAGCAGCCACCAGTGAGCGGCGAGTCAGCAGCAGGCGAGATAGTCAGCAGCCACCGCGCGATCGATAGCGCGTCGAGTCAGCGAGTGGCGATTCAGCAGCAGCCACCAGTGAGCGGCGAGTCAGCAGCAGGCGAGCCAGTCAGCAGCCGCCACCAGCGAGCACATACATGTTACATGCTCGCGGAGGTATGCACTCTCCGTGAGTGCCCTCTGTCTAGTTATTACTATATTATCCTGTAATCCTAATAACTCTTCCTTTATTAATAATGATTCATAAGTATTTCTTACTAAATCGGCGGAATCCTCTCACCTTCGGTTCACAGCTGTTTTGAGCGGTATGAGCTCGCTCTCTCTCTCTCTCTCTCTCTCTCTCTCTCTCTCTCTCTCTCTCTCTCTCTCTCTCTCTCTCTCTCTCTGTCTTTCTATCGCTTTTTCTCTCCCGCTCTCTTTCTCTTCGCGTCTCTCTCCCTCTCCCTCTGTCTCTTTGTTTACTGTTCATCGTTAGTGACTCGTTATATGCGTGTTCTAGCGAGTCATGTAGGCCTGGCTGGTCTGGCTGCTGCTTACGGGCCGATGAAGGGTATAGATGACCTGTGAAGATAGATGGTAGTGATATATACAGTGTCTGTCTATCTGTCAGTCTCTGTGTGTGTGCGTCCGTGCGTGTGCGCGAGTGCGCCAGTGCGCGTGTATGCGTTGGGTGTGCTTGTTGCGTGGTGTCTTGTTGCGTGCCTACTCGCGGGCGCGCGCGCGTGTGTGTGTGACTCTCTCTCTCTCTCTCTCTCTCTCTCTCTCTCTCTCTCTCTCTCTCTCTCTCTTTCTCGAACTCTGTTTTCACCTGGGCTGTGAGTTTCGCTGCTGTAGGAGAATGAATCCGCGCTTGATGTGTATAGATGATCTGTGGAGAGACTGTTGAAAAGAGGCTGACTAATGCCGTGATATCGAGTCGTCGTGGCGCTGTGATGTGACGGCTGGGGCGTGATATGGAGAGTTGGTTAACAAGCCGAGCGGATCAACACAACAACAGCTGCTGAACTGCGGAAAAAAAAGAAATCTATGGAGCTAACACTGGTGAACGATGTGACGGGGTTACGGCAATGGCGACCTTCAACTGAAGGCTAAAATGCTGTTCTTTGTTAAGCAGCTAGGTAGTTCCCACTTATACCTTCTTGTCGGGTGGTTTATAGTTAAGTATAATCTTACCTGCTCTAGGAAGGCGACACTTGCCGTTAATTGATGTAGCTGATTTTTATACATTCGACATTTCAAGAAACGAATCAGCTGTTTTTTAACTTTATATAATTGAAATATACTATATGCGTTAATTTGTCATTTGTTCTCACGAACTGTCTTTCATTAAATAAATCTGTCTACTGTACTGCCCACAGCGACGAGATGTGATTCATACACGTGTATTTTGCAGGTTTATAAATGATATGATATCGTCAGTTTATTTCAATTCAATCAAAACGTTATATTTTCTAAACTAGAGATAGATTTTGTAATTTCACAAAGTATACAAAACATCAAGAGCGTATTAAGAAGTCTTAATACGTCTTAATACACTCTTGAAGACATCCATTGACCAATATGTAAATGGAAAAGTTGTGTATAGGCTATATGTGCACTTAGAAAAACGTCTTAAATTGACTACGTCACGAATTTTCCATGGTAAAATTTGTAAAAAAAAATTGCCATTTTTTACATTAAAAGTAAGAACTAACGTTACTAAATATATCATCAAACTCTCACCTGATAAAAATGTTTTTACGTTGGTTAAATTTGCCATGCATTCATTTAAATTCCCCCAGTACTGTTCAGATACTGGTGTCTCTCTGTTTTTCACCGGCAAATTAGGGCATATAAAGAAGGTATATAAGCATGAAAAGTAAACAGAAACACTAATTGTATTTTCATACATTTTATTTTGTACAAATAACTCACAAACATTCTACTTGATGGTGCTAGAAATTCGTGACGTAATCACGTGTTGAATTGTCATAATCAGTATATTGATGCGTTTTTAAACTAACATGACTGGATATCATTATTTAATACAAGTCTAATCGAATGATACAATCGCAGACACGTCATATTCCTGTGTATGTGCGATGTACGCACGCATACTCTATCATCCAAGCAAAGATAACGATTCGGTTTCGCGCTTACACTTGTGTTAATTGCAATATTCACATATAATATAAACATATGAATAAATAAGTTTGCGAGCCGTACTATCAATCAGCCACGTCAGTAAATCAATCATAGTTTGCAGAAAACGTCTGCATACTCTACGCAGGTCTATGCAGGTGCGTACGGCGTCACCTCGTCGTATTTGATTACTCCTCTTCTTCACAGTGTAAACATGGAGCAAACAAACACCAATTTTACTTTACTAAATGTTTTTAAAAAACTGAGCCGATGCGACTCGATGACGTATAATCCGACCACCCGACCACCCGACCACCCGACCACCCGACCACCAGACCACCCGACCACCCGACCACCCGACCACCCGAGAACCCGACCACCCGACCACCCGACAACCCGACCACCCGACCACCCGATGTGTAACTAGAGATGGATATGTAATCCGTATATACCTGGCCGTATTTGCACGTACCTTTCTCCATTCACTGCGAACCAATTCATTTAAGATTCCCATGGGTAATTTTTCATTCATGAGTTATGCAATTGCTGCTTATTGTATATTCCTTTTACCCGATCACTTATTTTCCGTAATGAATTTGATATGTGAATTTATTATCAGTGCTGTATCCTATGTTACTACCAACATCATGTCATGAAATTCTACCGTTATAAGTATCACAGCGAGTATATTGTAATCACATGCAGGTATTTATCATAGAGATGCATCAAACGCATTTTTTATGCTCAAGATAAACTTCACTTGCGTATATATTGTTTTATACGTAATAATATAAAGACAGTACGAGGCTCTGGACCTTATAGAAAGCGACGCATCTTGGCCCAGATATTAAGGAAATTTCTATTTAAATCAAGAAGTGGAGATTTTGTGCGTTTTAAGTGTGTTAAAAGAATCCGTCATATTAGATGGATGTTATATAAGAGTTTTACAGAGAATCATGTTCCATGGGAGCATATGTCCTATAAGAGTGCATCCGAGAGAAGAATGTTTTGTAGAAGAGCATATTAGCATATATTATATTCTAGAGGAACATCTCTCCCATGCAGGAGCTTGTAGTTGTTAATGAACATGTCGTATAGAGGAGCATGTTCCTTAGAAAAGCCCATTCTATGGAATCATACCATAGAAGTGCCTGTTCTAGAGATGTTTTAGACAACCGTGTCAAAGAATTAGAAGAAATCTCAGAGAAGAGTCACCGAGAAAGCTGCAGCAGAGGAGTGTGTTAAATGGAGAAGTGTGCTAGAGAGCAGTACGTACTGTTCTATAGATAGCGCTTCTAGAATGCGTCCGAAAAACTGCATTAACGGAGTGTGCCCCAGGGGATTATGCCATGAATCAAGGTAAAGTTAGATAATAGATTTATTGCATGGCTACAAAGTGGTACAAAACATGATATCAACAAGCGACAAAAAATAGAGGATGATGCATGATATTTACGATCACAGATTTATAGTACAGAAATAACCTCTTACAAAAAGTTAATACCTAATGAGAAAGCACGTTCGGCGCGTAATGGCCTGTTTTCAAGTTGGATGGCACAGAGTTGCATGAGAGATGCATTGATTATTTGTCAGCTAGGAGAGCAAGTACTTCTATCGCAAACTATATAACAAGACGTCGTTGAAGGTTGCCTAGTCCTCCAACCTATTGGTTTACACGTACGCTGTTGTAAAAATGAACTAGCAACGTACATAACGCAGAGCTACATTTGACGAGCGATTGCGTTTTTTTAATAAATCGTTCTCCGACGAGCAACTGATATTTTCCCCGGCGGGCTTGGCTAAGGCGTCCTTCAGGCGCATACTGCCCAACCCACAGACAGAACTCACGGATTATTGTAATAACAGCACTACGAGTCAGGCAAGGAAGCTATAACACGACTGTGTGGCATAAAACCCGAGGTACCGCAAAGCACAGGCGCGCAATTAAAGACTCGTGCGCATGCAGTCACAGAGTCAGGTCGGTGTTGCCACGAAGGCATTGGAATATCGGATGGGCTACCGACCGGGTTTGCCCATGCTCGTGCAGCCGAGCTACTTATGTGCATGTGTGTATGTGCACGGACGCGTGTATATACACGCACGCGTGTATGTGCACGCACGCGTGTATGTGCGCGCATGCATGTACATTAGTAGACCTGTCGAGCACTACCCTCGCTCCTAGTTGAGCTTCCCAGCTTCATTTACCTTGTTTATGAGTCGCCGATAGTTTATTGATGCAATGGTTTTTGTAGGATTTTTTGCACATCACATTCCTGATTAGACTTGTCAATTGATACTTCGATCAGATTGGGCTATCGTATTAACAGGAATTGCCAAGATGAACTTTGGTGGTTACAGCTAGCACGTTGGGGCGCTGGTTGCAGTTGTATGTAACTGGGTGATGTACTGTGAACCCATTGTTCCAAGGTGCCATCGCCTCCGTGTGTACACGATTCAGTCGCGGCGTTTCCTTACACCGAAATTCAATTCAGAAATGGTTAAAGTTCACAAGAAGGAAAATAAGAGCATATAAATTAATTATATTGGTGGGATCATCTGGAAAAGATGTCCTAGGGATGGAGTATATATACCTTGTAGCAGCATATATCCCTGAGAATCATGACCTGTAGGGGTATATCCTAGACCTAGAGGAATAGTCCTAGTGGGGCGTGTCACCGTGAGTACGCCCTAATGTCGACAGGAATCCACTTTATTAATGAGATAATAATACGGCATGTCCCCTACTCATATCGTGTAGAGTCAGAGCTCTGCTATTTATGTTTTCCCAGCTAGCAGCATGCATACATAATAACACGTCTGAAAGATCGCTCCCCCGGTGTTAAACGCACACCAAGGGTTAGATATCTCTTGCACATCCATCTTAACCCTCCTATCTGACATATTCATCTGCCAACGATAAATGAAAGAGCCCATTATATATTTACCAGAGCTGCTGCGGGTATGATGACATGTCTTACAAGACTGCTTGGGCTTGCCTTCATTTTCCGAAGTCCCCCAAGAGACTTGCTCACTGAATAAACACTCAATCTGCATTGCAACGTTTTCTTCCACTCAATCAGCTCCAGAAATGGTAATAATTTTGATACGTGGCTAGCCTAGCAGCTTCTTGCCTCGTGTTCCCAGCGTCGTTATGCGACGCGCCCAACTTTTTGCGCCATTTAACATGTGAGTGAACATGTAAAATTGCAATCGTTTTACCGACGAAGGAAATACAAACGGTGTAACTTTGAAATTTCTGTACCTTAGGTGAATTGTTTTTCTTCACAACTGAAAAGGGTAATCTATGTGGCTGCATATATAATATATAATATAGTATATATATTATTATATATATAATAATATAGCACATTTATATTATTTTCTACTGTAAAACACAATTATATCGAAACACATAAATTGGGTATTTTTTATTTAACGCAACGTTAGCTGTTTGTATGAATGTAAGGTCACTTTAGGTCAATTAGCTGGCACCTATATTGCTAGCTGTTGTAGATATACCATTATACGCCCTACGTATTTCATGCCCTATCAGCTATCCAACTAAGAAAAATTATTTAAAGACAAATGCCGTAAGAAAAAATGATCCGACCATCCACCATTCGTATTAGGTGTCACAAAAGCCACATCACGTCTCCAAAAACTTCGTTGAACAGCTGACATAACCGGATTTGGAATCAGAAAAAAACGAGCTTATATACGTGTTCCTGTAGCTAAATCGCCAGTTGACAGCGAGAGAAAACGCACAGTCAGCGTGATCTGATTAACTAAGCGTAAAGTGTACGTTCTGATTCACGCACTAGCGGAGATGCGTGAGCGTTCTCCGAATGCTGTCCCACTAGGGATGAAGTTTTTGTATAAAACTTGTCAACGGAGTTAGTTCCCAACGGTTGACTCTAAGTTAGACCGCCAAATATTCAAGGTGCGACAGCGCGCGAGCGACTGAATGCGATTCGAAAAAAATGTCCAAACCATAAACGACAAGTATTTACACCTCGTTTAAGAATGAATGTTCTGAGCAAATGAAAAACGCTGTGATGCAATAAAACGTCTGCAGTTCGATCTGGCGTGTGCCTCGATCGCATGGGCAGTAAAATTTTCGGCGATGCTCTGCGTCTGGCTATATATTGCCTTGCCAGTCAACAATGATTGAAGACATTTCGTAGATAATAATTATACATTCTATTTACACTATAATTATTCATCTATACTAGTAGGAATATGTCTGTCCTTCAAATTGAATGTCTATGTCAATGTCAATGTCAATGTCAATTTCAATGTTAATTGAGAGTGTGACTGTAGGTCGATTATGACAGCAACGCGTCATCATCATATCAAGCGATACATGGCTAATCACGTCGTCGCGAGGAATCGAGAAATATATGTAAATTTCTTGGCACTGTAACGTCGCGTGAAGTAATTGTTGTCGCATATATAGAGAATGATTATTTGCTCTAGTTGTCCAACCAGGGGCTTGTGTAAACGAGATGCTATGTGGCAGTGGCCGGAAAGAACGGCGAGTGTACTGATGCGTGTAATAAAAAAAACACGAAACGTCAGCGTTCTTGCTCATCTCTTAGATTGCCTATTACTTCACATAACGAGGGTGATGTGGGTAATGAAATTAGGTTGGCAGCAATATCGTAATGGGGAAAGTCTAGGAAGCGTAATTGTCTAGGAGTATCCGTTAAACAAAAAAGACCAAATGAAGCTAAATAATTGCCTATAAATAGGACTCTTGCTATTCAGGGAACTATATAATTAATGACACGGACAGTTCAAATGTTGTTTTTTATTTAACATTTACCGCATTATTTTTAAATAGTTTAATTGCAATCGGTGGGAGCCGTATGAGCTAGTTCATCTCATACTGTACATCTATTCATAAACTCTTGCATAGAAGTACGTAGCATTTATAACACTGAAGTCGCCGTTTCCCGCAATATCTAGGAGCCTCATTGACGAATTAGTCTACGTTATGTTTACAATCTGGATTTGTGCGTAGTAGTAATCTTTTTCGACTAACGTACGTAGGTCCTGATGATTAAGTTTATAAGTACCTTCATTTGTATTCAGTATATAGTTTGACATCGGGCCAGGATGGTGGTGCCGTTACAATGAGCTAAGGTTTATGTTTAGTTTAGTATAACAACATATTTTTCAACATATATTTTGCGATGCGATCATTGGACTGTGGTTGGGGTTAGAGGGATCCTCTCTAGGTTGCATGTTTTAATTTGTTATTTTTTTAAATGTTTTTATTTGCTTTAAACCCGCCGTATTATTACATAATATACAGTTAGAGGTCCGACGTTAAACTTCGCGTGAGGAAAAAAGTCTATGATGTATTCAGATTCAATGCGTTAACTCATCTCCACTGAATCTAATGTGAAATCTTTTCAAATTTAAAATCGTAGCATTGTATGTAGAGCTCCTATGGGAATATTTCTTAGTAATCGCTTGCTGGCATGCCTAAGCCTATACCTTGTCTGAATCGCCTGGCAATGGGTTCTTTTCCATTCAGTCATATCATCGCAGAGATAACTGCAACCGATCAGTAATACATCTGGTTCAAGCCAATATCATATCTTGAATTGGGGTTCATATGGATATATGGAGTTTTGCGTGCATGGGAAATTGGCTGGGCAACGTCGTTAACTGGGAGATGCTCGAAGCGTTATTCAATTACAAGAAATCACCTCCTTTGATTGCGGGCGGAGTCAACTTGCCTATATAGAGCGCAAAGCATCGCGGTCCGCTGTTATCATATTCTGACGTCACTTCTGCTGGCGTCACTTCCCCTGTCGGAACTTAATTAAATTCGTGAGTGGGGTCTCTACATAAAGGCATTCTAGCAGTGTGTGTAGAGTATGGGGGCGCTAGCGGTTATGAACTGTGCATGGTTTCACGCGGTCTGCATCCGTCAACACGTGCTGTCAGTTTGACTTAAAGTTGGCACCTTATGCGGACTACTGCGGGTAATATAATTTAAAAATACCTCTTTGATGGAAATTAGATTTCTGTAAATTGCCTATTTATGGGCAGAGAAATCAATATAGAGTGTGCAAAAACGTTTCGCACTTACATGCGATGTCTTTTAAGTTAGATGAAATGGTAATGGCGGTTCATCGAACTATTCACAGTGTTGGTGGCAGTCCATGAAGCCGCGGTAAAACGACACATGGCTGACAGCCAGCACGTTCTAGTGGTACGGTGCAGTTTATTGTGTTACGGGTGCGATCTGCTGTGATAAATCTAAACCGCTAAAGCAAAATGATTCCGTACATTCCTCGCACGCTAAACGCGTTGAAGCACTGCGATTTTTAGTTAAGTTCATCTCTGATTGCTAATGTACGCTCTGTTATGCGCTTATGCGAATACCAGATGTACGTTCGTGCACGAATGATAGACGTTCTGCTGTAGGGAGAGAAGACGAGCGTAGGTGAGTAGACAGTTTGCCAGGAGAGATTATATGTTGTACTGTATGCGTTTCTCTTTTCTTATTAGCGCGCAAAATTGCAAGAGACTAAAGTCGAATGGCTTCTGACGAAGAAATGCCGTATAATTTTATGATAATAAAAGACTCTTTGTAGACATGTAGTTTCTGCTTTGACTGCACAGAGGTACTCTTTATAGTGCACTGATCCTCTAGCAGTTGGAAGTAAATGGGAAAGCGACTGCAATCTGGATCTGCGATCGCGGACAAAAAGCCACTGTTTGCGGCAAAGTGCACGCTGCGTGGGTGCATGTAGCTGATGCAGTTTGTTTAGGCAGACCCCTGAACAATGTTCACGTACGTCTCTGTGATCACAGTTACCGTACATAAGGCGCGAGTTAGTTTCTATTTCACGTTTAGATAAGTGGGACTTTGTATGAAATTGCAGCTTAGGTGCGTAACTTGGTAATGAGTACGTTGCATTCACCTAACGAAATGTGCAGTGATTTGGTGACGCAAGTGTATTTTTTTTATATGAGCAACCATGTAGAACATATCGCATATATCATATGCCCTCTTGCACAATGTGAACGATGCTAAAATGTTAAGGGTTGCTAGAACTGCGTCATTTTGGGCAATGGGATAGCAAACATCGCGAATGCATTCCCGGTGCGAACTGTTCTCGTGTATATATCCCGCAGTGTTTCAAGCCAACATAATTATTATGTACTAATAATTGTAAACGCTATCACACTCTGCATGACGTTTCGGTTTGTCACGAGTGATAATGCACTGCATTTTTAAGAGCGCTTCAAAGTAGCAAGTGATTGATTTTAAAACTATCGTTTTTCCTTGTCAATTACATGCTTGTTTTTTTTCTTTGTGAGCCATATTGCATATGTGAAGCGACAGATGATTGTGTGGATATTCTAGATGCTGCATACATATATAATATCAAGAGCGTATAAAGAAGGATCCTTCTTTATACGCTCTTGATAATAATTATTCAGAAATGCTCAGAAATCTCGTGGCGTGTCACCCACGCGGCGCTTTACATTTTAAGCCGCGTGATTGTTGAGATATCGCGTTCAGAGATGATGTACCTTTTTACATCAAAGTCGAATTAATTTCGTAATATTATCACACCGATTTTCCCGCAGCACTTGCCGGCAATAAACCGCAGAGCATTAACATGCACTCCAGGTTTTTGCCATTATAATTCCTAGTATAGAGTTATATAATGAGTCACGGGATTGTTTGCAGAGGAGCTAGAAGCTTGCCACATTAAGATCACTTATTTATTAAATTTGAAAATTACACACAATTTAAGTGCGGCTTCGTTCATACTTTGAACATAATTAACCATTCCGGCTTGGCATCAAGAGATATCGACCAGTGATGAATTTTTTTTTCAGAGGATATAACCTGGAAAATGTCCAATTCAGTTCTGTGGTCTTGATAAAAAACGAAAAATATGGGTAGCTTGCTACAATTAAAATTGGCAGGATTTAAAATGTTCTTCCTTCTGTCCCTATAACCGTATAACACGAAGGCATATTTCTCTATTATTCTATATTTCTATAATAATATATAGCTATATCTCTATATATTTATATACCTATATATCTATATATCTATATATTATATATCTATATATTATATATCTATATATATAGCTATAGTATATTTCTATATTAAGCTTACATTTCTCTAGTGTATATACAATATATTTTATTTTATTTTATTTTATAATTTACGTTTATGTATAAACTTATATATGTACATATAATCAAGAGTGTAAAAAGAAGGAGAGCGTACAACGGTGAAATGCTGAAACGATGTTGCAGTATTAGTCGAATTAATAAACTTTCCCCGTTTTATTTTGACGATTCTTTGCAGTATTGGAGCATTCTTAGCACTGTCTCTCGCTTTGTGACCAGTGTGTTGCTTCCGGTCGCCGCTGTTTAGCGCCATGGTAGCGCGGACTTACGTCAGTACTAGTAGGTCTCAGGGGAGAGATAGTGAATGTAGAAATAAGTTGTGGATATAGAAATCAGTTAACCCTAACCCTAACCTTAACCCTAACCCTAACCCTAATCCTAACCTTATCTCTAATTCTAAAATAAAACAAAATTAGCCAAAAATAATAAATAATAAAATAAATAAGAGACAAAATTAGCCAATCAGAGCCGTCCCCTAGCGGATCACTATCTCTCCCTTGTGCAAAATTCCGTCGGTACTGCAGAGTTTACTATACATCCAGCGTGAGGTGGGCGTGAGGTGGGCGTCATCACTATATGGCAATCAATAACTAACGTCATTTATTCCATTTGTCAATCATTGACGGAAACACGCGAGGTTTCTCGAAGTTATCTCAAAGCGAGAGACAGTCGCTGTCAGCAGGTATCTCGAGTCGGTTTTCGGCGAAAATACCAGATGTTCACCGCTCATTATCTCAGCGTAGGGGCATCGTAGGGACATGCGGTTTGTTTTATATTAACAATGTAGCTAGGACAGCTTATCAATAATACTGCAAAGAATCGTCAAAATAAAACAGGGGAAAGTTTATTAATTCGACTAATACTGCAACATGGTTTCAGCATTTCACCGTTGTAAGCTCTCCTTCTTTATACGCTCTTGATATAATGTATATATATCGCATGGTTATATCGTTTATATATATATACCGTAAATAGCTAAAGTCTAGTTGTTTTCCACATGTCTTATGACACAACTTTTTTTCAAATTTGATTTGCCTTATAGCATATGTTTATAAAATCCACCCACTTGATTAGGTTTTCTTCGGGAGGCGGGGTGCTAGTGCGCTCTGATTCGCAACAAAGACACTAATACGGTCAATGACTTAGTATTGTCGTGCTTCGAGGTTATGTTTTATTTCCAGGCGTGTTGTGTGTGCCAGAGTGTGTTCTCATATCGATTTATTTCACTGCGCTGTAGAATAGCATCCGCACAATGTGTGAACTGTGGGATGATTGCGTCTCACGGGACCTAAGAGCCTGCCTGTTCATTGTCAGTCCGCGTCTACTGCAGTTATTTATATTATATATATATATATATATATAGAGAGAGAGAGAGAGAGAGAGAGAGAGAGAGAGAGAGAGAGAGAGAGAGAGATGAGCCTGGCCGTTATTTGTATCACGGTAAACTGGAATAACCACGAGTCCGGCGGTTGTGAAGCCAAAGTGTCGTGCTGTCATCATGCGTCGTTCGTAACTAAAAGTTCGGGTTCTTTTCTGTTTTAGATGCAGTCATCGGCATCTGACGGTATTCATTCCACTCTTGTACGGCGATCGCCCCCTGTTGGCGTTCACCGCTACATAGGTAGCAGCAGCACGAGGAATTGCGTCCCTAATGTCCCCTTCTTATGACCACAGTGTCTTCATTATTCATGGCTGTCTTTTCCAATTTGCTTCCGAAATTTCCCAGGCAATTTAGGCGCGCACGAGGGATCTTTAGCTTCTTTATTGTAGTACGTACGACCATCGCTGGGTCGGAACATTTTTCTGATATATCCGCAGAGAATGGCTCATATCTCACTTGATCCACGCCAGCGGCAATGATGGGAGCGCATAGCTACGCAAACATATTACACAAATTGAATCTCTCTATGCAAATTAATTGTCGCTGCGTACGACAAAGTAAGTAAGAAGCAGCACCTGGCTTATAGTGTATACGGGGTAAGGTTAGTGTGACGCTAGCAGGGTGCGAAATTAACGGGAGTCCGGAGTCAAATACTCCCTGATTTACTGTCGGACTCCCTGATTTGACATATATGCAGGAGTCCGTATGACTCTCTGAAAATTCTGCCATACTAACTAGTTCGTTCCAGAGCACGGCCTCGCAGAATTACTGTACGTTTTTCAGCAAATGTCCAAAGAAAATTTGGCAGACATGCAACCGCATGAATCTTTAAAATATGCACATGCGTTATTGTTAATATCTTTAATTTTGAACTTCAGACTGCGGACTCCGTCATTTTGCTGCGGACTCCCTCTTTTTGTGGGTATAGGTTGTAGGTTTCCGTTGGACTCCCGTGTTTAAAAGTTAATTTCTACCCCTGCGCTAAAGATGAGAGAAGGTGAGCGATGCTGCTCGTGTGGGAAAGCTGATACGTTTGCATCGCCTCAGTCTTCGTCGTTTCGATCTCGCGCGCGTGTGTCTCGTCATCTCGTCTTGGCAACGAGAAATTAATGAGCCTGACGAAGGTAGGCGTGAGTAGAAGGTAGCTATAGCGAGCTATACACGCGTGCGGACGGTCTGGCTGCTCGCTGGTTACCTCGCGAGGTAATGTTTTCATCGGCGTGTGTTTGAGTGTTGGTTTGTGGGTTTGTTAACATGCACGTTTCAGTTCACTTCCGCTAGGTGTGCTGGCTGTAGACTTACAAACACGCAACCACAGGCTAAGGGGCAACCACAGTCCTCCCCCACCTGCACGCTCGCACTAATTCCGGATCCAATTAATTATTTATTTAATTAATTAATTAATTAATTTTTCCACTTAATTAATTAATTAATTAATTAATAAAAATTTCACATTGAGAGAATTCAGCTGCCTTAGCGGAGGTCTGTGCTCTCCGAGTGCTCTAGTTTGCTCCATGCAATGATTCACCAGCCACGCGATTTCCCGGGTACATTCTGAACGCTTGCTTACTAAATACGTTTGCTCATTGTGTATAACTGTGTTATGTCACAATTTATTGTGTGACACGGAAATGCACTGTTTTATTCAATCGCCGCCTCCTGCTTTCATCCAGCGTTGCCCTTTCTTCGAGTATTGCTAGTTTGCTAACAAGGCTGGGGCATTTACTATGGAAGCCATGTAATACGTCATTTCCTTTCTTTCGTCTGCGTTTGAGGTTATGGCGCACATTGGCGTTGTAGTTTACAATCCTATTGTTGGCTCTAAAGGAACCTGATACCATTTCATGTCAAGTCGCACCACAGATGATGCGTGCTGTGAGATGTATGATGATCAAAAACGGGGACTCATTATTTCTGATGCTGTCGAGCGCTGCTGGCGCACACAGAAAGGCAACAAGACAACAAGATGTTTTTATGTGTGTGTGTGTGCGTGTGTGTGTGTGGTGTGTGTGTGTGTGTGTGTGTGTGTGTGTGTGTGTATGTGTGTGTGTGGTGTGTGCGCGCGGGGGGCGTGCGTGCGTGGGCGTGCGTGCGTGCGTGCGTGCGTGGGCGTGTGTGAGTGAGTGAGTGAGTGAGTGAGTGAGTGAGTGAGTGAGTGAGTGCGTACGTGCGTGCGTGCGTGCGGGCGGGCGTGCATGCGTGCATGCGTGCGTGCCTATTTGTGTCTACATACATGCCTGAATATCATTATGAATTTTCTGTCTCATTGTTGTAGGTCGCGTTCGAAGGGCGCCCCCTGCTGGTAGTCCGACTGTGCCAGGAATCGTTGGCGAGAGTGCAACACTGCCCTGTGTCGTTCACTTTCCAGGGAATGACAGAGTTGACTTCGTGGTACAGTGGGATAGGAAAGGGTAAGTATATATAGGTAGGATGTGAGGGTGGGTATAGGTGTGAGGGTGGGTAGAGTGGTTAGCACGTACTGCCAGCATATGACGGATACTATATGGATAAAGCTACAGTCGTTATTTAACAGCTTCACGCCATATAGAGCGTAGGATTACACTCGTGTGATCGATATACAGCTAATTGGTGACGCAAGTAGGATGATTCTTCACAATTCGCTACATGAGGAATCCGAGGTGAGACATATAATGATGAGCCAGCTTACACGCAATCTGAACATTGCATGACAGCAGGTGCATGCGGATGCAAACGCAGCCAATGAAGAAAATGTGATGTCTGCATACACGATCAGTACAGGTCACGAGGTTTGAACGAAGAGTAGTCATTATTGTGTTTACAACTGAATTATTCGTACATAAATATAGAACCTACAAAACTAAAGTATCTAACCATAATCAAAGGGATTCCGTCAACAACACATGCCTATATAGTAAAATCAACTATGCGCTGGTTGCACGTCCTATGTTCCTATATTATCACTCGTATATCCTAATCAATGTCTGTGGAAATAACCATGTCGCTATAGCATTAGCAGGCAGGCATAACACCTATATCAATTTACTTCTTTCGTTTCTCATGTTTGCAGTGTGCAGAACTGTGTTGTGTAGCAGAGAATGTGTATATTCAAGCATAATTCTCTCACCTTGGATAAGGAATTTATTTTCTTGGCAATTATCATCGCGCAATTTGCGATCGACAAGCCAGCGAAATAGCCATTCATATTTCGCCAGAAATTATTTATATATACTGGACGATGATTGATTCTGAATAATGTATAGAAACTTGCACTCGTTTGCAAACATACCCCCGTGCACGTGGCAGTGGTTCCATATCATGCAGAACGTTCACCTAATGATTCCGTTTCGTCTTCCGTTTTTTTCATTATCATACTATCAGGAGTAAGATAATATAGGCCTTATATTATAATATAATAATAATATAATATAATATATCTTACTCCTGATACTATGAGATGAGGCCTATGCCACTGGCGCTAGTACGTAGGTGCTATTTGCATGTCCGATTGTTTAAGCTGTCTTCAAGAAGTAAGAGCCGTACTTAAGATGGAAAAACCATGTAATGGGTTGTTTTGCAGAGTAACAGTAATTAGGAAAGGCATTTTCATGTTCATTTTTTCTAGTGGTGTAATTGAACTGTTAACTGACAGCGTAACAGATTTGCTAAAAACATCCTTTGTAATGTTGACTGCGTCTGTGTCAGAAACAGTCAAGGTCATAGGAAGTATAGGTACCGCGACCATAGAGGCATTTGCGGATTTATTTACCCGCACTAGCTCTTGCTGCTGAATCGTGGAATGAATGTGCCATGAACAGATAGGTGAGCTTTACACACTGAGGCTATAGTATGCAGGGTTAGGTTTAGAAAGGTTTTAGAAGTTTTAGGTTAGTATAGGCAAGGTACTCTATTGAATCTTAGGAAATAACTTAACAACCGGTCACGGAGTTGGTTTAACTGTTAGGACTCGACAGTGACACAAGGAAATTGGCCTAGAATTATTTGTTCGTAGCTCAATTTTTGATCTTGTTCGGTATTCGGGTCTACATGATTGTTAAAGGTGTCTGAAGAATGTTATGCTGGGCTTTGTGATTAAGATGTCTTGGCCGCAGGAGTAAACAAATTAATGCGTACAGCAGTATCAGACTGGTAAAAAGAAATCAACTTTAATTATTTGTGTAAGTGCTAATCAAACTAGTCATACCATATATAGTAAATCACTGCTAATTAAAAACAACCGATAATAGCAAGGTGTTTAGAGCACGCCTATTCTTTGCCTATAGCCTATTGCCTATAGCCTATAGCCTATAGTCTATAGCCTATAGCCTATTGCCTATTCTTTGCCTATATTTGCGCTATTCAAAATTATGTCAGGATGGGGATACTTAAATTTCAGTATCCCGCAGGGAAATCCTTTTTTTATTGCTAGTTTCTCATATATCCCCCATGCATTCATGTATTAGCAACATAAAGTACAAATTTTTGTTTTTATTATATATATACATATATCATGATATTGACTGTGCGATCTCGACTTTAACAGAAATTTATGCGAAGTTTGCCTCAGCTAGAAATTTACAGCCAGTACAGACAGTAGCTCACTGTTTGTGATTTTTACAATTACGATTTTTACTAATTGGATTTTACAACGTGCAGGTCCGAGACATATATATAGAAATCAGATTCATAAGTTCAACTAACGGACATATAAGGATATTCATCGTGCAGAATTACTTGTAAAGTACACATTGGGCAATAAAACCCCGAAAGCCATAATTTAACTGCAAATAGCGCTGAAAGCTAAAAAAAAAAAAAAAGTGTTCTGGTGGTATCCCAAGCCCAGTTTTATCAAGTTAAATCCAGGTTTAACTGATAATATGAATATGATATAGTTTACGATTCCTATGTTAAGGGGGTTGTACTACGTTACATTCGATCACTCGCTTCCTCGCCATCTTGGTTATCTAAAAGTTTTTCTTGCCTTCTGCAGATGTTATGAGCAAGTGAACCACTTTAAGTATAGCACAACTGCCTGTATAGTAATTTTTACGTGGCCTTATGGAATATTTTATGGACGTGCTGTAAGAAACTTCTATGTTCCTATTATGAGCCATTGGTCTGTGGGTTCTGCAGAAAATTTAGAATTTTTACTGTTTCGATTATATATATTTACAGCCGTTAGTAAATTCGTTGCCAATACATATCTCACTCATGCATCAGATGTTCATAAATGTCATATCCATTGGGAATATTTCAAAGCTGCACTTCTGCACACAACAATTTCTACACACGGATAGACTCTGTACATTTCTAGGCCATAAGATGGGGTTGCAAATATACTCCTTAGCCACCTCACACACACACACACACACACACACACACACACACACACACACACACACACACACACACACACACACACACACACACACACACACACACACACACACACACACACCACACACACACAACACACCACAAACACACCACCACACACAATCGCACACCACACGCGCGCGCGCACGACACACACAGACACACACACACACACACACCACACACACACACCACACCACACACAACGCACCGCACACCCGCACGACACAACAATACACAGGACACACACACATACAGACACAAACACTCACACGCGCGGGCACCTACACGCACACACCACCACCCACACATATCACACACACAAAACACACACACACACACACACACACACACACACACACACACACACACACACACACACCAATACACGTCACTGCAGTGTACCATTGTTTCACTGCTGACAGGTTTGAGAAGCCAGTCTACATCATTCTGCCACCGTACGTGCCGCACGAACACCAGGACTACATCGATCGCTTGAGCCTGGTGGATGATGCTTCGCTAAGAATTGCTAACCTCAGGATCGAGGACGAGGTAGCGTATTTAGCAGTTGCGAATTCCCTTGCCGAGACGCTGCGAGCAAAGCCTGCACCATCAGCGCACCTATATAAAAGAAATTGGGACAGTTTAGATGAGATCTGTGCGCGCCACTGCGGAATGATTATTATGCTGTGGAAGGTGACCCGAATGGCCGCGTGCAGCTCATAATGTGACAGGCTGCAGTGATATCTGCTGAAACTGAATGCCTTAGCTAGGCGAGAGAATCGTGAGCATTGAACAATTATTGAATGGATCGTGCGCTAAGGCAGTGCACCGGTTAAAAACATGCAGGATAGGCTCTTACTCCCAGCGCTTTGTATCGGACGTATAGACATCTAGACTCACAACCCTTTACACTGTCTCCAAGCTTGTAATTTCCAAGCGTTTACGCGTATATTGATGCATGATTTTACGCGTGTGATATTAGTAAACTGCGTTATTTGCATGCGTGGACACATTCAACCAGTTGTTGTTTTATTTACTGCAGGGATGGTATGAGTGCAAAGTAGAGTTCTTCAACAAGCCAGACAGAACTGACACAGGAAATGGGACATGGGTCTTCCTAGAAGTACACGGTAATAAAATTATGACTACATACTTACTCTTCATGTATAATCCGGTGAGAATGCCTCCACACCTATAGCGAACAGTTTCATTTTATCAGGATTTTATATTGTTTAGGTTCAGCACTTTCTAAAGGTAAAAAATTATATATGCATTTTCTTGCAGGTCAGTAAATTCCCCTTCAAATCCCTGACGGAAATAATGCCGACTTGAACATTGCTCGTTATTTATTATCGATACTATCATCGCATATCATCGCCACTCACTAGCTTATATATCGAACCCCAATCATTGCCTGCTGCATCTAAACAAATATCTACGATAAAACTATTGCTGAATTATTTATTTCCTGGGATTATGCACAGCGAACACGAATTGCATTTATTTTTGTTTCCTTTTTAAACATAACCCGAGAAGAGCTATGTTATACAGTGGCCAAAGTTACGATAACGTGGACCTGGCGTAAGCAAACGAGGTTAGCTAGGAAAATTCTTACGGTCTTGGCTTAGGGAGTCAGGTATTGCATATCGCGTGGTTGATATCACGAATTGGGTAAAGGTTAAGGTAAAGGTAAAGGTAAAGGTAAAGGTTAAGCAGGATATGAGAAAGCAGCGCTGATATGTACTAGAAGTAGTGGATCGATGCAATAAAAAATCTATGGAAGTACAACGGGAGGGATATATGATGGAAGGATATGAGAAATGCTTACTATATGTGGTGCACGGTAAACGTAATTGACTGCAGTCGAGATTCTGTATGTGCGAGTTCGTCGTATACGTGATGGATGACGTGGCAGTTGTATGAAACTGCTGGAGGAATGTTTGCGACTATCATTTCGCTTATGTAGAAAGGCATTCATAGAAACCTCATCGTCCGGGAAAAACTCATTTCGTTTTTACAGGGTGAGCGTGCATGTGCGCACGCGCGTGTACGTGTGCTATGCAATTTAAATCCCGTACCGCTGGCATAGTATGCTATGGTATAATAGAGACCGTATCTACCTGTTTTCCCCCTGCAGCGATGTATCTGATTAGTAGTTGCAGTGGAGTTTCCTTCTTGCACCCTCCTTTCTCCCTCCCACGCCCCCTCTTGAGCTCACTCAGTGGCCCCAGCTATACCTACCCCTTCTTCCACTCTCTGTCTCCGTGTCCTTCTGTCCCTTTCACCCCTATCTGTACGTATATATGCGTCGTGTGTGTGCATGTGTGTGTGTGCGAGTGTGTGTGTGCGTGCGTGCGTGCGTGCGTGCGTAGAAGCCCGCGCGTGTGTATATAGGTGTGTGCGTGCGTGTGTGCGTGCGTGTGTGTGTGCGTGTGTGTGTGTGTATGCGTGTCCGCGTGTGCGCGTGCGTGTGTGTGTGTGTGTGTGTGTGTGTGTGTGTGTGTGTGTGTGTGTGTGTGTGTGCGCGCGCGCG
>NW_014577080.1:386723-396416 GCF_000485595.1 Priapulus caudatus
GTGTGTGTGTGTATGCGTGTCCGCGTGTGCGCGTGCGTGTGTGTGTGTGTGTGTGTGTGTGTGCGTGCTTGCGTCCGTGTGCGTGTATGTATGTGTGCGTGCTGGCACACGTGTGAGTATGTGTGTGTAGTTGTGTGACGGTCTGTATGTCTGTCTGTTTCTTTTACCCTATTTCTGTATGTGCGTATTATGTGTATGCGTGTGCGTGCGTATGTCGATGCACGCGTGTGTGTATAACTGTTCGTGCTTGCGTGCGTGCGTTCGTGAGTGAGAGAGGGATCGAGAGAGTATAGGATGCGTGCGTGTGTGACGGTCTGCATGCCTGTCTTTTTCTATTCACCCTCGCTCTGTGCATACGCGCGTGCGTGCCTGCGTGCCTGTACGTACGTGCGCGAGTGCGTGCGTGCGTGAGTGAGAGACGGAGAGAGTATGGGGTGCAGAGTGTCTTTCTCTATGGTGCATGGACCGGCCGCGGCCGTGCCTTCGTTACGGCTGCCTGCGTGTCTGTGGTGTTTAGCATGGACTCGGCATCAATATTCAATAGTGGATTGTTCGCGTTCTCTTCCGTTTCACTTACGGCTCTGTTCTATTGATTAAGTTCTTACGCGTAAGCCCCTGACAACTGGAAGCAATTCCTAGCGGATACAACCACCATATATCATTATCGGAGGGACGCGATCTCGGCATAGTGGTTTTTGCTTGTGATCATCCTGGCTCACCAAAACATTGATTCTCCATACGCGAGTTCATCTCTTTTCTCGTTGGTACCCGACCCGCTCATTATTGTCTCTCATTATTATATATCGTAGAACGCAGAAGGTGAATATATATGACAATCAGCAGACGAGATCTCGTCTCGTTGTTATTGTGTTAGGTGAATTTGCTTACGGTTGTCGAAATTGCGCTTAACAAACTAGCGATCCCGTTTTTTTCGTATACTCATTCGGAATTTCTGAATTTTGAAATATTCATAGGCTCATTTGTGGACGTCGTGGCATAGATTGCATATAGTGTCCAATTTCGACATTCTCGTTTATTGCGCGTAGTTCTGCTGCAATATTGCAAACGATGTATTTGAAATAGATTTTGCGCTTGCCGCACTGCTGTAGTTTTGATGACATTAGATGCATGGATGAGAGGAGACGCAGAGGTAATGTTTGCTAATATAATACTACAATGCAATGCCATCTGCGTGCATCTATAACATCATACAATAATGCGAGTGGATGTAGTACTATAATAATTATCTAGCGATGACACGTGTAGGTGCCTTAATTCGAGGGCATAGGATCATCATATCCAGTATACAATCCCCCCGCTCCTTCCATGCAATCATTACGAGTGTATAAAGCACAACTATATATATATATATATATATATATGCAGGCGTGAATCATGATCCTATTTTCGGGCAGCGCGATTATGTTTCTGAACAGTGCTCGGAATTCGTAATGTACACTCTACACAGCTTACTAATGCGATATGTGTGCATGAACGTGGAGCTTCCCCGAAAATCCTACACGCAAGTCTTTCACGTAAGTTCTATACATACTGTAGACGATGGAGGTGCCATGTAAGCTATATCTGTAACTCGCATGGGAATGTCGTGTATAGTCGTGAAAACGATCATCAAATCTTGCAAATATGAAGTTATAGTGTACGGTACATAGCTTCGGCCAGGCTGATATGGATGTACAACTTCCCCTTGATCTTTGGGTCATTTCTCATTGTAATTTATCACTCGAACGCGCAGAAATGGCCAATATGTTCGGCACCCACATTGGGTGGTCAGTATTTTGAAGTTTTTTTCTTTTCTTGGGTCATTCTCATCTCTCTGACCGCGTATATATTGCTTTTATGGCACTCGAATCTAGATGTGAGGTGACATTGAACGTTAGAGGAGTCAACTGACCCGCCAACCTAGATATGAGACTATAAAGACCACATTGTTAACAGTTTTTAACATTTATAACATTTTTAACGCTTATTTTAAAAGTATTCATAGCAGTTCATGTGGTATTAATAATATCTGAATTAAGGGGTAACGGTGCGTGAGCAAAGAGGTGATGGCACTAGCTGATATGTAGAGGTGACGCTAGCAGAATGTGGAGATGGCGCCAGTATATTATAAAGGGGGCATGTAGCACCATGATCCGAAAGTGGAGTCGCCAGAATCTTGCGGTGACCGTGCTGTCAAAATATAAAAATGATAGCATCAGAATTTATAATTTATGGTCTCGGAATATGAAGGTCAAGGCACCAGGTTTCACAATTTTGTGTTCTTGCGCTTAGTTTAAAACGCTGAATAGATTTTGAATGTTCCTTGTACGCTAAACATTCCCCCAGACACACACACGCACACACGCGCGCGCTACGGGGGCCTTGATTAAACCTCTTGTTGCAATTTCTGCTGAATGTTTTACGCCACAAGCCGCGAAGCAAGTCGGATGCAGGAGCGGAGGCTGAGATCTTTAATCTCCTCACGATCTCCTAAGTCTCAATACGCTACCTGGTCCATTAACAGTTAGAGGCTCGAGTCGACTCGAGCCATGCTGCCGCTGTAATTTCCCGTCATTTAAACTATCAGGCTCATCTTCTATTGTTCTTCGCCATCCGACATGTTAGTTGGCTAATTAAGCAGGTAATCCGTGTATTACGGTTGCGATTAACCACCGGTCATCATGTACGAAGTGATTGTATTCGCGTGATCTTGATCACAATTATTAAACCTGTAACACCCCCATTGTATTGCATCGTCACATAGTACTGCTCATATCTCAGCCGTTCATGCCAGCTACTCCACTGATGAACTGTCGATCTGTGCGACCGAACATTACTAAATTCAATAATTCGTCAATGATCGTTTATAAATTTATCTCCCGTGTATCGATATCCGTAAACATTCGTCCGTCGCGATATATATGTAGCGATGTCACACCTCGTAATGGTTTGCGATGTGGAAATCATGCATGATTCCTTGTAATGCTTAGGTATCAAGTATTAGTCAAATGAATTTGAATGGCGGAGAAACGCATATCGTAAGGTCTAATTTATACTGATCCCACTCTGTGCTCAGCAGTGTTTCATATGTGATTCGACACTGTCCTGCACATCCTTGTCGATGTTTGCTAAAGTGGGCTTCCCACTCCCGCGGGAGCCATCAATTGTATTTTCTGCCTTTTAGATCTCATCACAAAGCACATTCCTCTGACATTAAACCCCGCGTCGAACTATTAAAGAAAATTCTGTTTTATTAAAACGCGCCGTAAAAGCGTCCATTACCTCTCCATTCTGCTTGTTTTAAAAAGTGTTCCCCATCTTGATAGAATATGAAAGAGGCAAGCCAAGAGCCGGGAGAGCTTGCACTAAAAGCCGTCCAGGTTTTTTCACCGTTTCAAATGAGGAGAGCGTTTACAATAAATTTTTTAGGCGGTTGGTTAATATTGTATTGGTGAGGATCAGACACGTCTCGACTATGTTAAAGTTATACTCGTGGAGTAATAGTATAGCGTGACTTTAGCAGCAAAGACAATACAGCAGAATTAATTTATTATATATAGCTATAGTTACGAAGACACGATGAAAATAGGTGTAGAAAGGTGTAATATAAATGTGTCGTAAAATTAAATGCATTATTCTTAGCAAAATGTGCATATTTAAGCTTAGAGTTTACGTGAGATTGAATTCTTAGAATTGTAACGAACTAAATGTTGCCAACCCCAGTCATTCAACGTTGGTAATCTCATTCAATTAAAAAATCAAATTCTAAATGAATTCATGAAATAAGACATGAGAAAAGACGTTTTATTGGATTATGTCTAAAGTAATGAATATGCAGCACGAAATATAATTTACATAATCATAGTCAAGAAATCTATTAACTAATCCCGTTTATTATATGCGTGATGTTGACGCGTAATGATTTTTAATTATGCAAACAATTACTTGATATAAGATATAGGGAAGCCTCGGTAGATAAATGTATTTAGCTGTAATCGCTGATCAGAAAAAGAAACTAGTGCGTATGTAGCGTATATGTGTGTTTCGCTTTTAGATCTCAGGCTGCGTTGATGAGTTTTACTTGTGTTATTTTATTTTATTTTATTTTATTTACGAAAGACGTGACCTGTGATCGCTATCGACTTGTCAGAGTGATAGGCAGTTCGTTTCTCTCTCTTTTTTAGACATTTCTAGTTCCCTCGTCGAGCATGTGCAATTAAAGTCAGCTGCTCCCACTTGCACTCTCAATTCTGCATGCTTAGTTTCGTAACTGCTACTGGCTAACTGAGAGGGGAAGTGAGCTGACTTGCAATGACATGCAATGCGCGGGGCGCGTGCATTTGCTTGCTATTTTCCGCGAGTCTGACTGCGGCGCGTAGTCAGGTCTTAGTCAGCACTGTAACAGGCTCGTCAACGTCTACTCCACAATGTACAAAGACGTAATAACAGCCAGAATACTACTATAGGCGGCTAGTTTTCTTTACTCCAGCGTCATTCCGGGCGGTGCCGTGTGTTACACTTTATTGCTATTGTTGTCGTTGTTGATGTTGTTGTTGTTGTTGTTGTTGTTGTTGTTGTTGTTGTTGTTGTTGTTGTTGTTAGTGGTGGTGATGATGGTGGTGGTGGTGGTGTTGGGGGTGTATTGGTGGTGGTGGTGGTGGTGTTGGTGGTGGTGGCGGCGGCGGCTGGGGGCGGTGGTGGCGGTGGTAGTGGTGGGGGCGTCGGGTGGCGGAGGCGGTGGTGTTGTTGTTTAGTATACTAGTAAAAAATTTAATATGTTACTATGTCATCGGTGTCGTTGCTAACCTGAGGCTATGAGTGCCCACCCAACCATCAATAATTAGCATGATTAAACACCCATTCTAATTGGGTTAATGTAATAAGCGAAGCGAATAGGTTAATCCCACAGTATATTCGTTACATTCTTTAGATGTTTTTAGAATAATAATCATCTTGCTACTGCCACATTAAGCTGCGTGATGCCCGTGATGGTATAGCGGCCGGTGAATTCTTCTTGTTATTGAGGTTTCTCTTAGTCGTCCCCTGCCTACACAAACACTAACACAAACTGAAACCAAGCGCCAAAACAACACACAGGTTAGGTGACGTGACACTGAAACCTTTTGTCCCGCTGGACCAGTAATCTTGTAGATGTTAGGGATTTTTCCTAGATCCTCATTTATCTCCTAGGACCCCCCAATGTTGAACTATATGAATTGTTTATTGATTCGCTGCAATTTTGCACAAGTCCACATCAATGAGCGACATTGTTTGCGACAGCCTAACAGGATTATCATTGATGTGTGGCTGAAATCTGAGAAGTAGAATTTTTTTTCGGTGAATATTACCTATAGGTTAGTAAATCCCACTAAATGCCGATCGAATATCGAGGTCATCAACAAGTCAATCAGTTGCGTACCCTTGCAAGGAAAGGTTTTGTAAATGGTTGCATGGCGATGGCAGATGGGTAACGGACGACATATCATGTAGCTATCCGCGTGCATTTGCTGCGCCAATTCTGACGAACAGCCATTTATTTGCGCAGGCATGTTATGCGGAACCGATTCAACACAGTTGTGTTTTCTAGATGCATCAGCTTTTACAAATGATCGTATAAAGGTCATTCTGTCAACAGTTTCGGAAATCTGCATTCACAGCAACACATTTCTCTCGGTTGGTTTTTCAGCGGATGATTACTATGTCGTTGTCGTTGTGAATAGTTACTAATTGCGTAAGGAAGACTACTAACTACGCACGCATGCACGCACGCATACTCGCTGGCTCGCTCGCTCACGCTCTCACTCGTACGCTTGCTCACGCGCACGCGTACGCGCACATATGCACGCACGCATACTCGCTGGCTCGCTCGCTCACGCTCTCACTCGTACGCTTGCTCACGCGCACGTATGCACGCACGCATACTCGCTGGCTCGCTCGCTCACTCACTCACTCGTACGCTCGCTCACGCACACGCATGCACGCGCGCGTACTCGCTGTCTCGCTCGCTCACTCACTCACTCACTCGTACGCTTGCTCACGCGCACGACGTATGCACGCACGCATACTGGCTGGCTCGCTCGCTCGAACACTCACTCGAGCGCTCGCTCACGCGCACGCGCACGCATGCACGCACGCATACTCGCTGGCTCGCTCGCTCACTCACTCACCCGTACGCTCGTTCACGCGCACGCATGTACGCTCACATACTCGCTGGCTCGCTCGCTCACTCACTCACTCGAACGCTCGCTCACACGCACGTACGCACGCACACGCGCATACTCGTTGACTCGCTCGCTCACTCACTCACTCGTACACTCGCCCACGCGCGTATACTCGTTGGCTCGCTCGCTCGCTCACTCACTCACTCGAACGCTCGCTCACACGCATGTACGCACGCGCGCATACTCGCTGGCTCGTTCGCTCACGCGCACGTATGCACGCACACGACATATGCGCGCATGCGTAAATAAAGACCATCCTTATTTATTATTCATGACCTGGGGTCACGCACGAAAACGAGGCTAAGCTAGGCAATTTTGTAACAATGCTGCTCAGGCAGGCACGCACAGAGGGGTACACCGCACGTACACGCGTGTACACCGGCAGCGTATCAGCTCAGAATCACGCCGTACGCGGTAACGTGAGAACACGCACGTACAAGCCGCGCACGTAACATGCGCACGTACAACGTCACGTCACAGTATCACGTGGTACACGCAGTACCACGCAAGATACACCACGTACACGTAGATAACACGCACGTACACGCGGGTAACACGGCAGATACCGCACGTACACGCGGTACACGCACGTACACGCGGGTACTATACCGCAGACAACCGCGTACACCGTACACGCACTACACGCAGGTACACGCACTTACACGGTGGTACTCCGCACGTAACACGCGGGTACACGCACGTACACTGCACGTACCGCGTGTACCTGCGTGTACGCTGCGTGGTACTCACGCGTGCACGTGCGTGTACCCGCGTGTTACGTGCGTGTACGGCCGCGTGCACGTGCGTGTACCCAGCCGGTGTACGTGGCGTACGTGCGTGTACCCGCGTGCGCGTGCGTTGCTACCCGCGTGTACGTGCGTATATCTGCCGTTTACCCGCGTGTAGCGTGCGTGCTAATTCTGCGTGTGTCGTGTAGCGGAGCGTGTAGTGCTGTCGGTGTTCGTGCGTGTATCTGCGTGTATACGTGCGTGTACCAGCGTGTACGTGCGTGTACGTGCGTGTACCTGCGCGTGTACGTGGCGTGTATCTCCGTGTAGCCCGCGTGTACGGTGCGTGTATCTGCGTGTACGTTCGTGTACCCGCGCTGTACGTGCGTGTACCACCCTGCTTGTGCGTGCCTCGCTTGAGCCTAGCTTAGGCCTCGTTTTCGTGCGATGCCCGCCGGTCATGAATAATAATTACAGCGATTCCCTCACTGAATTTCTAGCACCATCAAGTAGTACATTTGTGTGTTATTGTACAAACTAAAATTAATAAAAATACAAGTTAGTGTTCTGTTTACTTTTTATTTTATGATACACTCTTTTTAATATGCCTAATTTGGCCGTGAAAACAAGATGACGCCACGTATCTGATACAGTAAGCTGGGGAATAGTGTTAGACAAACAGAAATTTACGCAATCGTCCAGATGAGACCGGGATACTAGAGACAGCGTGCTGAAAGGAGATGTTGATCCAATTGCCGCGCTGAAGCGCAGATATTTCGGCGGGCAGTTCCGACGGCAAGGGCCACAGCGACGCGGAACGTCCTATACGACAGTATGCAGCGCTGCAGCTATGGATCCGTGCGCCGAATGAAATTGGCGGCGCATCGATCCATAGCTTGCCAGCGAACCCAGTCCGCAATTTTAGTGGGGACACAGAGGTAGACATTTGGTACGTCAACAGTGTTGACTTGCTAATAAAAAGCTTGTAATCGAGTAATCTGTTGCGTAACGCGAGCTGTGTGACGCGAAATCAGAGATATAGACTGTCGAAATTCTGAGCATTCCGAACCTTGCCCAGTAATGGCAACGCGTGTCAGAATCACGAAACACCTATCCGGCGCTCTTCGCGTCCCGAAACGCTCAACGTTTTTTGCAACGTTCCAAATGGCGAGGCTCGTACGGGAGTTGGAAAGGCAGTTGCGCCGCCTGCCCAGCCGCCCTATACCCATAGACTGGCACTCTCTCTCACCTCTCGCTTAGCATTAGTCCTCATGGCTAATCGAGGTGGAGCGAGTCCTAGTCTATATATTCAGCGCTTGGCATCTCGCACCTTCTGAAAGAGAAGTACCTATACTAGAAACATGAAACAATTTTCGGTTAGTAAAAATAGATTTCGTAATTAGTTATGCATTATATTTTATTGAAACGCTCAAGTGGCTGTGTCTAGTATAGCCTAGGGTATTCTAAACCCTAGCAAAGAGCGTTCTTGCTAGTCGTATAGTAGTCTAGTAGTACTAGTGTTCAAGGATAAGAAACATTGGCTTCCACATTCTATATGGGGCCGCCAATGTAATGTATGGCATGGCCAAATAAAACCAATGTCATTACCATGCAAATTCTAAATATAATATTATATCTAATATATAGTGTTAGGGTTATTGGTTAGGTGTTCGTCATAGCTACTAGTACTATAGCCGTTATCCATTAACTGCCGCATGGCAGCCGACCGGCAGACGCGCCAGATAACCGCCAGCGGCCAGTTAAATGTAAGGCGGCCATGAGTAACTAGAGCTAGGTTCGTCCATCGTAAGTAAGATAGTTAATACTAGTAACAGAAGTTAGTCATTTTACTGATTACTATTAGCTCTGCGGTCGTCATGTAGTGATTACTATACTGATAGCGTAGTGCTGGTAACTTCAGTAGTACTCTATCTACTAGTACTGAGTAGTGTAAGTATAGTGGCGGTCGGGTAACCAACGCATCCTTTGCGCAACGCCATCTTGTACACGGTCTCTAGTGAGCGCTAGTGCTCAGTCTGAAACGATAGTGTGTGCTGTACGTGCGGGCTTGATCTTGGCCCACGGCAAAAAGATTCGCGGGCGCATGCGGGCAAGGGGGGATACCAGATGAGACGACTAATAGTACAGGCTCAGGCTTTCGTGTCCGAGTGACTGTACGGGCAACCGTTCATTACGCCAAGTATCTCTCGCTACAGTACAAGTTTATAGTAACTCCGAGCGTTACAAATCGGACGGGCGGGCAGTCTAGAGCCAGGCCGTGGAGGAGGCCTTCTTTCTGTGGCAAATCGTCTCTGAACAATCCGGCGCCCAAGAGAGACTCGTCGCGCTCCAGTCTATGGGTGCGATAGTAACGAGAATAAATTGTGGCACCGAGGCGGTGAGATTAAACAGAGTTGGCAGAATGGTTTTGTAGCAAAAAGAAGCGAACGCCCAACCAAACAATTCCAATTACGACATTGGAGTTATTTCTCGCTCCTACCGTGACATAATCCAAAAAGTTGCTCCAAGCGCCACAACTCCTGAATTGACGCGATAACACGCCCGATGTTAATTAACCATGGAAAGTTTCGAAATGGGGAGCAGCGAGTTATATGAAATGGCGCCAACAGGTGGCGCGACCGCGCTCGCGCGTATATCCGCTGGCAGGACGTGTCGAGGATTTTTGGCCAAATTTAACCATCCGGCCGGCGCCCCCCCCCCCCCCACGAAAAACATTTATCAAG